>NC_137514.1:11050000-11080000 GCF_041902795.1 Electrophorus electricus | reverse complement strand
GCTGCCAGTCCAGTCACTTACTCAGTGCTGATTTCAAAACAAAATATTTATGGAGAAAGATAGACCCTCTATATAATCAGTAAAAAGTGTCTTCTGTCAGCTCATTCGTGCAGCGTGGTACCATCTTACTTCACTGCTTAACTCAGCAGAGATAATGCCCACTGCAGGCAAACTCCCAAGCTTAAAAACTCTCCACGTATTGAAGGTGGGGGACCACTTAACAGAGGCCAAACGCTGCCCCTGGCGGCTGTTATAACGCAGAACGTCGCAGCTCCCGGTCAAAGGGCGACATCAAGCAATGTTTTCCATTCACAGAGAGGTGTCGTATTTTACGCTAAAATAAGAGACTTGCACATTCAGCCTTCACACACGATGTTCTGCGTAATTAGTAACTCCGCCTGCAGCATAGTCCTAACACGTACTGCTCCTCTGTCCCCTCTGATACCGCCAGTACCCGCCGCCTTCGTGGAGTAATGCCGCCCTCTAGTGGCGTGGAGCACTAACGGTTTGTTTGGTTTGTTTTCCTGACCGATAGCCGTTTCCCAGTAGAGGAGATCCCCGATGATGAGAAGGAGTGCGCTGACTGGCTCCACAAGCTCTACCAGGAGAAGGTCAGACGTCTTTCTAGTATCTGACGGAAGTCATTGGGACGGCTTGTAATTTCTCATATTGCGCTTGTCTGAAATGTTTCTAATTCAGTTGACATTTCTCATCTGACTAATAATAGATTGATTTTTTTTTTTAAAAATGGTTTAGTTCAGTCATTGCCCAGCTGGTCATTAACATTGGGGCTGTGAAGTTAATGCTTCAATACAGGCAAGATATCTAGTGTAGTGTGTGTAAGTGTACGTGTAGGTTTTTCCCCCTGATTATTTTAAATTAGACTTCCCTGTTCAACTTGCTTGCATCTCCTCATGACCACTGGGGCTTAATGGCTACCACAGGGTTAAATCCCACTTGGAAGTAACTATGCTACATGCTTCTATGCACTATGGATACAGCATTCCCAAAGAGGCTTGGCATCTGCAGAGCATAGTTAGTAGAGAATAAAGCCTCACTTTATAACGATTGCTTAGCTCATCCCTGCTGGTGTTGAACTCGCCCGTGTTCATCAGTAGCTGACGTGCTCAAATGCAGACATGTTTGGCTGTAAAGGGAAGTTCAGAAATTCTTAAAATGAAGACAGTATCATTGGGACATGTGCCGAAAGTACTGCTTTCGTTTTAAGTTAATACTGGGACTTAGCATTTATTTTTGGATTAACTTTTCTCATGCGATTCTACTTAGGATAAAAATGTGCTTGTCATTCAACATGTACATATTTTAATAGTCTTTATTTAAATAGTAGCTAATGTATAATATACAAAGAATTGAGCTCAACAAGATATTTAGTCAATATGTAAAACCGCTAGCTACTAAATCTCCACAGCTAGGTACTAGGAGGTCTGTTAAGGCAATGTGTGTCAAAAAAAGAAGTACTTGAAAAGAAAAGGGCAAAAAAAAAGACGATGTAGGTAGAGACTCCCAGATGTGAGAGTCAAGAGTGGAGCTACCAGAGCAGTGGGTTTGAAGCCCACGTGCTGGTCTGGGCTCCTGGGAGCCCGCGTGCTGATGCTGCTGGTCTGGGCTCCTGGGTGTGTTGGCAGGATGCGCTGCAGGAGCTTTACGAGAAGGAGGGCCGCTTCCCCGGACCCACCATCAAGCCCAAGCGCCGCCTGTGGACACTGCTCAACTTCCTGTTCTGGGCCACGCTGCTGCTCTCGCCGCTCATCAACTTCGCCTGGGACGTCTTCATCAGCGGCTCGCCCCTCCTCATCGTCGGCTTCCTGCTCTTCCTAATTATTGGTCAGCACCTTTTTAAAAAAAAAAACAACAAAAAAAGTTTTTCCCAGCCCTGTATGTATATAGAGTGTGTGGCCTACTGCAGATGAGTGTTTAGTATACACATACCTGTACTCATTCAGACCGTGAAACTACTGTACATGTTGGTATTAAACTAATCGTGTTTTTTTTTTTTTAAGGAAGACCCAAGATTTATTCTGAATGTCTCATTATATTTGTGATCTTCACTTTGATTTCTCTCTTTCTCGCTCTCTCGCTCGCTCTCTCTCTCCAGCCTCTGTAGCTGTGCGCCGTCTCATTGGTGTAACAGAAGTGAAGAAAACTGGATCCAGCTACGGAAACACGGAAGCCAAGAAGGAGAACTAGACACTTCCCCGCTGGTCCATCCACCCGGGGCCACTTTGCAGTAGCTCAGGCATGGGGTTGCTCGCCTGTGCAGTCATCCTCCTTTTTAACAATTAAAAAAAAAATCTGAAAATATTAATATAAATAGTTAAAACAAAAGTCAACAAGGCACGTGGGGTTTGGGAAATCTAGTTAATTCTAAATTTATAAGATAGAGTAACATTAATTTTGATGATTGTTGAGAACAAAGTGAGACAAGGGGGGGCGAAAATAAACAACAAACCGAAAAACCCCACATACCAGTATGAGATCCTGAGTGAGGCTCATCTCCCTTGGTTGCTAAGAGTGGAGATGGCAACCTTAACTGAACAAGGACATGGCACCGAAAGGGTTACTGGCATCTTGCTCCTCCCCTCCTTAGCTCCGCCCTTGTCACTAGTTTAAGACCCAGCCTCCTCAGGGGTGTCCACACAGCCACATAGTTTGAATTGTTCCATTGCAACCACTTCCTGTCCCAGATGCTCGAGTTCCTGTCCATCAATCTATGTACTCCTCCTCTGAGAAGTGTGCCTCTGTTGTGTTTCTCTGCACGGCTACCCGGCTCTCCCGCCATTCACTCTCCAGCTTTGATGGACTTCTCGAGATGCTACAACGCATCATTCCCCATCCTCCATTTTTCCAGGTTTCGGGGAAAGCACTTGGCTCGGAGCCACAAACGAGAACTTGGACTGCATTTGTTCGGCGCCAGCACGGACTT
Organism: Electrophorus electricus; assembly: GCF_041902795.1. NCBI lineage: Eukaryota > Metazoa > Chordata > Actinopteri > Gymnotiformes > Gymnotidae > Electrophorus > Electrophorus electricus. The sequence goes on along the minus strand of NC_137514.1, from coordinate 11,077,056 downwards.
ACGTGGTTGTTTTGTCTGGGCCAGCCAAGCCCATGTGACCATCCTGCTACTGAGTTAGTCGGGTAACTTTGGTGCACTGAGAAAGTCCTTGGTCTGTTTGTTACTAATGTAGTCAGTAAGCATTGATATGCAATGATTAACAGCAGGTTTGCTGTTTAACATGCAGTGTTGATACTTGAATTCAATGAGAAGAGAAGAGTCCCCAGTGGCAAGCAGATCTGTCTAGTGATTCATTTTCCTTTGCTCTGGGGGTAGTGTAGTGCAAGAAGACGGGTGACGGGTTTAATCTCGTTCTGTGTAAATCTAACAAGATCACGTGGGTTTATGTACATGAGCCCACAAGAAATGATTTGTGGCATGACTGACTGAATGAACATAAATTAACTCTAGGTTAGGTCTGTAAACATTATGGTAACTGTTGATTACTTGAAGATGGTTAGTGCAGAACACCTGTAATGTTGTTGGGGGTTTTTTTGTGTGTGTGTGTGTGTGTGTGTGTGTGTGTGTGTGTGTGTGTGTGTGTGTGTGTGTGTGTGTGTGTGTGTGTGTGTGTAAAATGTTTTCTAACCAACAGTAATGTATAGGTTAAATGGGGCTGATTTGGGGGCACCCTAGACCAAGTGGATAATCGCAAAAGGTCATATTCAATCCAGTTTCCTTCCGATTCTGTAGTCCGTTCACTGAGACACAGCTGTGTAGCACATGCGATTGTTAGTCCTTTTGGCTGCATTGAGTTGTAAATAAATTTCAGGAATTTCTCCTGAGTGTTGACAGTACTCCAGTAACTGTTTCCAGTAAGCATTTAGCAATAGCAGGGGTTTTGAAGGGAAGGAAATTAAAATGTCACCATTGTAGCAGTGCTCTGTCAATCACTCACACATGCTCCCGCCTCACAGTAGTCCAAACAGCAAGGAATTTTCCTATTCGCATTCTCATATCATTACCCAAAGGCTGTTTGTGTTCACCGGTTGAGCATTACGCTACCTTGAATTGAACCGTGCCACCCCGTTTTTCGTTTGTTTCAGGGAGGGTTGTGTGTTTTGTTTGCCGCCCAGATCTATATAAGCCTTAAGAGAATAGCGCAGCTGCTTTGTTTAGTGTGTTCATATAGCGAACCCTTTAACTTCTTAACTAAAAGATACATTTAGGTCTCGGAGACTAAGGGGTGCCTTGAGCCGTGCAAGTTTTGTTGAGATATCTATGCATCATGTGTTGTGTTGTCTTTCAATCTGTTCAGATGGTATAAACGCTTTCTGCTGTTGTACATGTCGTTCGTACAGGCGTCTTTCATGCCGAAGATCTGTGCTATGGGGGTGACGCAGAGGTCACCCGGCAGTGTGGCCTGCAGTTGGCCCTTAAGGTCGTAGTTCATTTATGAAATGCATGTCATGCTTTGACCCAGTTCAACCCCTGAAGGAGCGACGGTGGACCTATGAAAAGGAGAGTAGTGTCATTCTGTTTTGTTTTGTTTTTTTGCAAATGCATTAGTGGTTAGAAAAGATATCAACCCAATGTTACTTACCCTTTTTCCCCTCTTTAAACACCATGACACATCGGGACTAGAGTGCAGTGTAAGTAGGGGGAATTGTGCGCTAGTTTTCCTTTTTTAAGCACTGGTGTATGCAGTGGCTTCATATCAAAGGCATTTTTCACGAACACTCCAGGATTGAAAGTGCTGAGCTAGTTAGGCTTTCCCCTTTGCCCCGACGGAAAACTGTCAACAAGCAAAACGGGCCAAGAATCAGCAGTTTTTACTGCGAGACGCTTTGCGAAAACGGCCTCTCAGTCGACTCGAGTGTGAGTCTGTGCGAGAAGAAAAAAAATATTTTAAAAGGAGTGTTTTTCACAGGGATTTCTGTAGTGTGTATGTTGAAACACCCTCCATACTAAGTTCTGTATTAGGGAGAGTTACCATGTCAATGGGATTGCATATAAATATTTAAAAAAAATATAGTCCATTAAAATCTCCATTTTTTTCCCCCCTCCTTTTTTGTATTATCTACCAAACCAATTAAATAATTCCGTACATGCTAGACATTGGTGTGGTTTCAACTTATTCTTAAGAAAAGGGTGCGCTTTACTGCGACGTTCTTTCCGTATAGTTCAGATGTTGAGTATTGCGCTGCGTTTCTTTTACTGACTGAAACCGCGACAGGCTCACGACCAGATTGGCGCTGCCAAATGCACTACAACCCTCTATCTCAACGGAATGGCGCAAAATCATTTGGGACGTGAGACACCGGCCAACGTGTTGGCCTTTTGATATGCACTAGGCCTAACGTCATTCGGTTTAATTAAGGATATCATGGGTTTAGACAACCTGACTGATTTTGTCATGAACCTGACGCTTGAGATCCGGTCAGGTGATTCCAGCGCTAAGTCAATCCGTCTATTTGGATGCCTCGTCAGTAAACTTCTTGACCGAGTTCACGTTTGCTTCCACCAAACGCCGACAACGGGAGAGCACAAGGTGCCGAAAGACCAAGATCGGAGGTTATTATAGAGATTAGAATATAATGGTCGCCTAAAAAGAAACTTTTCAGCCCTTTTCCCGAGGACGCACCGGCGGTTTGCTGACAGGTGCGAGGTAGCTGCAGCATGGACGCCCCGGCGCTCAGGTACCAGATGGAAGCGCTGACGCTTCTTCGGGAGCTGGACGGACACGGCGAGGTCCGCAGTGCCGCGGAAGGTGCTGGCCGGACCCGCGGTCACGTCTCCGGGGATTACGCGGTCAAAAGCAACGCTGCTCGGACGCGGACTGTTGCAGAGAGGGCCAGAGCAAGTATGTTTTCGCGTTTGGTAGAAATACTATCGCAGATAATCGCGATAGAGCAAGAGCTAATGCGGAATCTATCGGATGGTCTGAGAAAGTTCCTTCGTCGCAAGGTAAGATGCTGCAAATTCGCTGTCGCGGTAGCTGTTCGTGGGCTGTCGTGGCGGTAGTTTATTTTCTGTTTTCCTATCTCAGGATAATATCGACCTGAAGAACATATGCTTGAGAATGGCTCTCGGCGAAGCTGGCTATCAGTCGGACAAGGATTTGAGGGAGCTCCGAGTCTGTCTGCAGCTCATCGTCAGCGGCTTGCTTTCATCTGTGCGCGACGAAAACGCTTCATTGTCCTCCGGGGCAGTTGGAAGGCTTGCAGACATATCTATCACATTTCCTGACGTTTGATTAGCCGTATAATCCGGAGTTGACCTTTTCTCCAAAGGATGCATATGTAGCACGGGAATTGGCACACCCGGATCTTTATCAGGATACTGGATTTGGCGGACTAATTGTGAAACTAGAAACTACCTCAAAGGATTGAACCAGTAACGACGCTTTCGGTTTTTACTCAGAACTGAAGAACGTTAACGGGATTATATTATATAATATTATATTATAAGGACCTGGTTTGGAAACTTGTTCATGCTGTTGACATTCACGCGTGAAGGTCATGAGGACGACACGTCCCCAAACAATACCAGAGGTGTCTGTGTCGGTGCAGCTAATGCTGACCCAAGACATTTCCTTATGTGTTTAAGAACAATGTTATACTAACAGGCTCTTGTTTGACCCGTCCAAGAGTTTGTGATGTCGTCAAACGGCATACTTGTAATGCCTTTCTTCTTAGCAGGCAGTTTTACAAGTGGAACAGGTTTAGTAGGTCTTAACTGAGGGTGCAAATACATAGCTGACAAAGCAAAAATCTTAATGGTCAGGACTGAAAGTACGCAACACACCACCCAGTGAAAGTTTTTGGTTAACATAGACACTCAGATTAATGAAGGGATAGTTTTCCATACAGGCCTACAGACCAGTGCAGTCATTCCTGAACCTGCCCCTGCCAGGGTAGAGCTTTGTGCTAAACTGTAATTTTCATGGAGAATTTCAGGACCTGCTGTAACCCAACTATGAAAAAAATTCTGGATAATCTGTTTCTAAAAATAGCTCAGATAGTGTATTAACAGCTGGGCTGTGGGGTTATGTTTGCAGGACAGGATTACTGAGTTTTATTTTAATGGATCTATTTTAAGTATTAAGTACATTTTCATAACCTGTGAAATGTTATGGGTTTATGTATGGAATTGGTTAAAGAATGATCTATTAAAGTAGTATTTATACACAGTTTCAGATGGTACTGTGCCAGTTTGTGAGAGAAAACATAATGGGAGCAGGTGTTCCCTGAGGAATTAATGGAAGATGTAATGATGGTGTTAAATGTGGTGTTAGCTCTGTGTTCTCCAATAAATATACTCTGCTGTATTTGGTGTCTCTCAGAGGAAAATGTGTTTGTATTTATATATATGTTTTTTGCTTGTTCTATGTTTAATATGTGCTGTGACCTATGTCTCATCATCTTGAGAGAACTTTCACTATTTTATACAGTGTTATATATTTAGGACATTTAATAAATGAAGACTACTAAAGTATTTTGCTATTTTCATCACTTGACACTGTTGGTACCCTGTGATAGTTGTGATGTGGGTAGTCGTAGTCACTAGATGGCACTACAAACTAGCTCTTTCAACCGAAAATTGAAGCCCGAGAAAAATAGTTACCCCGTGGTTTTATGCTGCATGTTTAATAATTTGCCGAGTAGTTTCGATCAAATTTAAAATACAAAAAAAGAATCAGTTGCTTTAATAGAAATGTCCTTATCTATGCTTCTTGATTTTGCATCACTAAACCCGGACTTTCTGCTTTCGAATCAAGCTCCCTTTAAAAAAAAAAAAAAAGTACGAAAACTGTGTAAAAATGTAACATTCTCAGTATTGTCTGCACAATTTTTCAAAACCACACCACGAAGGTCCAAGACCCGTTGGTGTAGTGATGGTCGCGCTTTCTGAATCCCTGCGTACCGTTGTGAACTATCCGCGGTCCGCCAGTAGATGGCGCCCTTTACGCCGGTTCTTTAGCTTACTGTCTACGGAAGCCCCATTACTTTACTGCACTTTTGAACCGGTGGCAGGATACGCTCGCACTCTTCTTTCCCTATTTGGTCTTCTTAAAAAAAATAATAATAATTTTTTTTTGTATGCACATAGAGAACCTGCTTTAGTTGTAGTCTGCATTAGCACAGATGTGCATGTTCAACTGTTCGGCTATTAAAAATAACCTGTTTACACCAGTGTTTCCTGGTACAGGTCATTGAGAACCCCTGTGCTGTTTCCGCTTCGGCTACACTCCCATTTTAAACCCGGTGACTCGGTGACTGAATGACTTGGTAATTGGCTGACGAGTGTTTGTCATTCCTGTTGTGTCAAGAAAGAACCAGGCAGGCTTTTGCAGTTGTTTACACTTCAGACAAAATGTGACTGCGGTGTATGTCACCCCACACAGATGAATTTGCCGTCGCCTCGCCCGATATAATAAGAGCCTCTGATGCAAAATACAAGAATGCTGATTTGAAATGGCTCTTGTGTGTGTCGAGGGATCTTCAGTAATACCACTGGATTCTAGATGAGCACCAGTGCTTCCAGAGTTTTTCCATGTAGAGTTGCTTAAACTGTAATGTACTATACCACTGCACCATGCACTAGGTCTGATCTAGGACCAGCCTTTCCCTAGTCATTGTGAGACATTGCAACCATGCAGCTGATCCTGGCTCAGCGGTTCCTTTATGGAGGAACATGTCTTAAAGTTTTGCTGCAGGGCTGTTTTGAGGTTTGTGTCTTGTATGTGGGCTGTTGTTTAGGCTCCACACACACTGAGTGTGCGCACGTGCGTGTGTGTGTGTGTGTGTGTGTGTGTGTGTGAGATATAGGGCTGAACTCACTGACCCCACAGGCACCAACGCTGGCCCCCTTGGTGTGGGCCCACTGCGGCGGTTCCACCGTGGCAGTCCCAGACGGTGTCTGGCGGGGTGGATAGTTGGGCTGTTGTGTCACTTCCTGTGACCCGGCAAGGCCAGACACGGGCGGGTGAGTCAGGAGATGAGCGCAGCACATAAGAGAAACAGAGGAGGCGGACGAGCGTTACAGGGGGCGCCGCCACACCAGCCCTGTCTCTCTCTCTCTCTCTCTCTCTTATTTTTCTGATTTTGTCTATTCCTGTCTTCTGCCTCACTCCCTCCTGCTCTCCCTTTTTCTGCCACCTCTCTGTCTCTCTCGCTATCCGTTTCATGCACATGATCCTCACACACACACACACACACACACACACATATTATTTTCGCGGACTCTTTTTGCTTTGTACGGTAACCTTGGTGTGCTCATAGCCATGTATCTGCATGTGACTGGACCAGATTACTGCAGAGCAAAGAGGTAGTTTACTTTTTTTTTTTCCGTCTTTGCGCATTCTCTCTCTTCTTGCATTCCTTAATTCCATAATCTCCCTCCTATCTCGCTTTCATGTCCATCTTGCCTTTCTTCTAACTTCATCTTCCTGTTTGTTCTCTCTCTCTGCACCTTTTCGGCATATTCCTTTATTTCTCCCTCCCCTCTCCCCCCGCCCTCACGCTTTCCCTCTCTCACGCTTTCCTCTCTCACGCTTTCCTCTCTCACGCTTTCCCTCTCACGCTTTCCCCCCCACGCTTTCCCTCTCTCACGCTTTCCCTCTTTCACGCTTCCCCCCTCACGCTTTCCCCCCTCACGCTTTCCCCCCCTCACGCTTTCCCCCCCTCACGCTTTCCCTCTCTCACGCTTTCCCCCCTCACGCTTTCCTCTCTCACGCTTCCCCCCTCACGCTTTCCTCTCTCACGCTTTCCTCTCTCACGCTTTCCTCTCTCACGCTTTCCCCCCCTCACGCTTTCCCTCTCTCACGCTTTCCTCTCTCACGTTTTCCCTCTCTCACGCTTTCCCTCTCTCACGCTTTCCTCTCTCACGCTTTCCCCCCTCACGCTTTCCCCCCTCACGCTTTCCTCTCTCACGCTTTCCTCTCTCACGCTTTCCCTCTCTCACGCTTTCCCCCCCTCACGCTTTCCCTCTCTCACGCTTTCCCTCTCTCACGCTTTCCTCTCTCACGCTTTCCCTCTCTCACGCTTTCCCTCTCACGCTTTCCCCCCTCACGCTTTCCCTCTCTCACGTTTTCCCTCTCTCACGCTTTCCTTTCTCACGCTTCCCCCCTCACGCTTTCCTCTCTCACGCTTTCCCCCTCACGCTTTCCCTCTCTCACGCTTTCCCCCCTCACGCTTTCCCCCCCTCACGCTTTCCCTCTCTCACGCTTTCCTCTCTCACGCTTTCCCTCTCTCACGCTTTCCCCCTCACGCTTTCCCCCTCACGCTTTCCCCCTCTCACGCTTTCCCTCTCTCACGCTTTCCCTCTCTCACGCTTTCCTCTCTCACGCTTTCCCCCCTCACGCTTTCCCTCTCTCACGCTTTCCCTCTCTCACGCTTTCCCTCTCACGCTTTCCCCCTCACGCTTTCCTCTCTCACGCTTTCCTCTCTCACGCTTTCCCCCCTCACGCTTTCCCTCTCTCACGCTTTCCCTCTCTCACGCTTTCCTCTCTCACGCTTTCCCTCTCTCACGTTTTCCCTCTTTCACGCTTCCCCCCTCACGCTTTCCCTCTCTCACGCTTTCCCCCCTCACGCTTCCCCCCCTCACGCTTTCCCTCTCACGCTTTCCTCTCTCACGTTTTCCCTCTCTCACGCTTTCCCCCCCTCACGCTTTCCTTCCCTTTGCCATGCACGGCCCGTAATAGCGATGGTTCACGTCTACAGCGTCTGCTTCCTCAACTCTCTCAAACTCGCCTGTGTCCCCTTCTTTCTGTCTTTTGTCTGTTCATTTGTTCATTCAGTCTTTCTCCCACTCTTATTTACTTCTTTTTTTTTTTTAAAAAGTCTCTACACCTCCACCCTCCCATCTTCTGTTAAGTTCAACAGGCAGCCACTGCGGAAGTTTGTACGCGCATGTGTGCGCGCTCGTCTGTGCGGTGAGAGCACTCTTCAGAAGCACTCTTTGAGCACATTCAAAGCACTCTTTCTGGGGGGTCCAAAGATGTTTCTTCTCTGTCATCATCCCCCCCCCCCCCCCCCGCCTTTTTTTTTCTCATCATCTCCTCCTTTAAATCTTTGCCAGGCACCGTTGACGCTTTGTATGTGATGAGTCACTGGAAATAACCCCCACCAATCCCCCCCTTTTTTTTTTTTTTGATGGAGGGGAGTTTCTCTCTCCTTCTCTCTCTCAGCTGCGGGCCTCCTCCTCACCTGCGTCTCCCGCTTCTCTCACGCGGTGGTCGTCTCCACAGGGACGCCGTATTCATGAAGGTGGTCCACGCTGACTCGGCCGTGCGGCTTGTGCTCTACGTGCGCCTCTTCTCTTTCTCCTTTCTCACGGTCCTTCTCTCTTCACACCCCTCCATATTGTTTTTTTAAGTTCCTCTCTCCTGCGGTGGCTCGAGTTAAGCGATGGTACGCGGCCCCTCTTTCTCGTCTTCCCCTCCAGGTTTTTTTTTTTTTTTTTTTTTTGCTTTCTTGTCACCTTCTGTTTTCTGGTGCAAGGGCAGAGAGTTGCTGTGTGTGTGTGTGTGGGTGTGTGTGGGTGTGTGTGTGGGTGTGGGGGGGTGTGTGTGGGTGTGGGTGTGGGTGTGGGGGTGTGGGTGTGCGTGTGCGTGTGTGTGTGTGCGTGTGTGTGTGTGCGTGCGCGCACGTAAAATGAGTTGCCAAACTGGACTTCTGATTTTCTGTGTGCATGTGTGTGTCACTGTTCCAGTGAAGTCTGCACTCAACTCAGACTGTTTTAAAAAGGCTTTTTCTCTTTTCTTGTTTTTCTGTAAAAAGCCTCATTTAAAATCAGCAAGTCAAGCAGCCATCGCTTGGGTGGGTGGGTGGGTGGGTGGGGGGGTTACGTTATCATTATTTATGGGACTGTAATCACAGGCCTTTAGGTCATGGCTCGTTTATAATTTCAGACACATACAGAATTCTCTTAGCGCTCTACGTTAAAATCGGCAGCAGTAGTGTCTTACATACATAACGCTTTTCCAATTCACTTTGTGAATTCAGGCAGCTATCGTGTGTGTGTGTGTGTGTGTGTGTGTGTGTGTGTGTGTGTGAGAGAGTGGGTGCGCGCGTGCACGAGTTAGCCCATCTACACCCTCTTACCTCCCGCATGCGTATACGTGCAGACATGCATGCGTCGGGGTATGTGTGTGTGTGTGTGTGTGTGTGTGTGTGTGTGTGTGTGTGTGTGTGTGTGTCTGTCTGCCAGGCCATCTGCCCCAGACTGCTACCTCCACGTCTAGCGCTACAGCCTTCGGCTCTGTTGGGCTGAGGGACTTTCCTTCCTGCAGGCTTGTATGCTCTTCACTATGATTCATTGTGAAATCACAGAAAAGGGGTGACGTACCCCAGCGTGATAGTATCCCTCTGCCCCTGTACGCAAGCGCTGCACTTCCAGCTGCTCTCCGCACTAATAAAGACAGAAAGACGAATTATTGCGGTTATTTTTAGTGCCAGAAAAGCTTTAAAATAGACCCTGACGGGTAATAAGCAGACTTCCTGAAAGAAGAGCGGTCACGTTCTTTGTCTCTGAAACCATTTAGTAACGAGAAACTTAATGTCCCCCCCCCCACACCTTTTTTGTTGTTAGTCTGCGCTTTGCCTGTTTATTTTAAACATTATTTTTCACATCATTGCCTTTTTTTATTTGACACTTCTTTTAGATTTTGTATACGAGAACACATTTTCCCAAAGCGTCATTTGTGATATTAATACATTGATCTCTATAATGTCATACTGAGACTCCGAGGATTGTTTGTTGTCAAATTTCTTCTTTTTTTGCCGAGGTTCTACAGCCAATTCGTGTGTAGTTGATTTTAAATAACCAAACAAACAACCCTTGGGGGAGGAGCCACATTATTTTTTGTCAATTCTGAGTTAGTAAATATAAAACGTTCCGTTGCTGTCATGTGTCGTCTCTCCCTGTTCACTTCCGATACATGTAAAAAGTTTCATCTGCATAATTTGAATCAGCAGTCAGAATTGCAGCTGAGATCTCGGCCCCTGATGCAGGTGTGTCAAAGTCCGGTCCTGGAGGGCCACACTCAAAGTTTAGCCACGGCTCTGCTCAGTCACACCTGCTAAGCCTGGCTATTGATTGATGGGTTGAATCAGGTGCGTTTAAGCAGGTCAGTCACCAAACTGCACTGGACCCCGGCCCTCTCGGAACACCTGATTCAACTCATTAATCAACTGCCAGGTCCATCAGGTACATCCGAGAAGAACCTTCGCCAAACTTTGACGGACTCCGGCCCTCGGGACTGGACTTTGGCAGCCCTGACTTAATGCTCTTCTGACACGCTATCAGCGTCTGTCCTGACCTTCCGCCTTTGAATGTTCTGACCGCTGCAGTGAAGCGAGGAGACCCGTACACACATGTTCAGCCCGAGACACGTTGCCAGTTGGACTGTCTGCTATGGTTTCTGTCATAACTGCGCTAAACGGTCACTTTGGCTTCTGTTGCAACCCGGCAGCAAGATCAGCGTTAAAAAAAAAAAGGACAATTATTTTTGTCTTCTGCCTGCTGTCCCTGTAAATAACGTGTTTGAGTTGCTCTGTACCCCCACCAGATGCGAGGCTGACTGCACTCTGACTAAGTGTCTGTACGAGCAAACAGGAAGCGTATGGGCGGCCGTGTGCTAAGAGTCAACGAGCGTCGAAGGGCCACATAATGGTGGGCGGTTTTACTGGGGACCCGGAGGTCAGACCGTCAGCCCACAGCTGAGGGGACACCATGACCATGGACCCGTGACGAGGGGAACGGGCTTCGCAGCCGTGCTCGGCTTAGGAGGGACCGTGCATTTGATTTCAGCGGAAATGAGAGGAATAGGTGATGTGCAGTGTGTGTTCACTGCCAAGGCCATTGGGGCGGGGGGATGGAGAGAGAGGGAGTTTGGGTTTCATGTTTGCATAGCTAAAAAGTTAAAGGGAAAAAAAACCATGCCAAGTTTCAGTCACTCAGTCTAGTTTCACCATCAGCCTGTCTCTCTCTCTAATAATGTCATAATGTGACGGTGAGGTCTCTCTCTCTAATAATGTCATAATGTGACGGTGAGGTCTCTCTCTCTAATAATGTCATAATGTGACGGTGAGGTCTCTCTCTCTAATAATGTCATAATGTGACGGTGAGGTCATTCTCTCTAATAATGTCATAATGTGACGGTGAGGTCTCTCTCTCTAATAATGTCATAATGTGACGGTGAGGTCTCTCTCTCTAATAATGTCATAATGTGACGGTGAGGTCTCTCTCTCTAATAATGTCATAATGTGACGGTGAGGTCTCTCTCTCTAATAATGTCATAATGTGACGGTGAGGTCTCTCTCTCTAATAATGTCATAATGTGACGGTGAGGTCATTCTCTCTAATAATGTCATAATGTGACGGTGAGCTCATGCAGTGGTTTGAGGATAAAGTGAGAGTGTCGAGGCAACCTGTCAGTCAATCTCTCACCAGTCCATTCATTCCACTTGGTCTTTCCCATTGTTTGCGCGGCTTGTATTGAGCGGTGCCGTAAGAGTCTTCACAAAGCCGCGGTTTGGTGTGCAGTGCAGCAAACTGTTGACTACTGGCCCTATCGGACCAAGGCTGAGACGTTCAAATGACATGCTCGTAGGTTTTAGTTTTGTTTACTCTTTTTTTTTTTTCGCCCCCCAATGGCTCAGAAGTTCTACGGAGCACAGAAGACGAAGCTTAGATGCAGTTTTACTCTTTTCCGGATAGATGACTCAGCAAAAATTGGTTTTCTAACGTTAACTTTGAGGGCGCGCGTGCATGTTTAATCGGCCTGGCTGTGACTAAGAGAAACGAAGAGAGAAACAGAGAACAGTGATGTGCATCCGTAATTTGTTTACATTTTGAAAACATAAAATATTGTTGCGCTAAATTCCCCCCCCCCCCCCCCCCCACCCCCATCCTCTGGTACATACCCAGTCTAGTTTCTAGTTGCTGTGTGTCAAAGGCTCTCGGCTCTCTCTCTTCCCTGCCTGGGAAAGATGATGTCATAATCGGATGCTGAAGTCATTCCTTGTGAGGAGCAAAGAAAATGAGCAAAACCTGTCCATCGATCCCATATTCTTGTGTTAGCAAAAAGCTCCAAATTTAAATTAAGATATATTGATTGAGTGATATTGAATGTGGTTACTGGCCTTGGAGCTGCCTAAAAGACTTCAGCCTTATAGCTGTCAGACTGCACCCACTGTCAAAGCCCCCTGCTACAGTAATCTTTTTACAACTGACCTGGGACCAGCTTTTCCAGTCGAAATCTTGGGTCTTAACCTTTTAGGGTGAAAACGTAGGCTGGTTCCAGGACAGCAGGAAAGGAAGGCGTCTATCGACACCTCCGTCTGTGTTGGCGAGGCCGTGTTCGTTTACGCCCTGCGAGGGTATATTTAATTGAAAGGTCACGCGCAGTGACCACTGCCCTCTCACGTTCCCCTGGCACTACCGGGCTGGCTAGAAAGGTCTCCAGGGACGCATTAGTCTGTGAAAAAGCAAATACCCTGTTTAAAATCCATGTTTCCAATTTGGCAGCACATGGTTTGAATAAGGGCCGTATTTACTGAGGTGGGGGGAAGAAAAGGGCTACCCCTAAGGACAGAGGTGAGTGAAAGATTCCTATATAATCTCTGGAAAAACGTACCCAGGTTTCTCAGAGATGCCCAAAGCATAAATGACATTCTGGAGGTTTAAGAGAGGGTCGACAAAGTGACTTAGATTAGCAATCTAGTGTGGCAATCTAGTGTAAGTGTAGAGAATGTAGTGTGAAAAAAAAAACAGAATAGTCTAAATAAATACGTTTGTTTTTTACTTAGCCCACAATGGAACATTTGTTGGCCTGAATGTTTTCCCCAATGAAAATTCCCAATAGTCTTTTTTTTTTTTTTTTTAAATCCTCAATATGGAGAACAATCCCCGGCTATTTTAGCCTTTGTCCTTACTTTATTCTGTGTTCATATTTTGTCTTTATTTTAATCTGCATTCATTTTTTTCCATTCATTTTTTACCTGCATTCATATTTCACTTCATTTTATGCATTAAACAGGAAAACGTGTATTATATCTTATGTTAAAAAGTTAGTTTTACTGGTCTTCTTTGCAATACATTTAAACACTCTACAATTGACAAAATACCGAGCCATTTTAGAAAACACAAAGCCTACTTTTTTTTTAGTGCACAAAAAAACGAGGCAATAACACAAAGGCTTCAAAGGTGCATATAAGCAAAGACCGACGACTCTAAAAGCGAATGGCACTATAGCCCAGCAATTCCGCTCATGTTTTGTGTCATTTTTAATTGTTTAATTGTTTAATTTTCCCCGCATCGCCAATTTTCCCCATCGCGCAACTCGGCGGCATTCTAAAGCCGGAAAACTTTGCTGAGTCTGAAAACAGGCGCGCGAAGGAAAGTCTGAAATCTTGGGATTACATCATTCTTCATGATGTCATCGCTACTGGGGTCACTTTGGCACATGTGACCGATCGGGTGAAGTCACGTTGAATATTTGCTCACTATTCCGCGTAGCTCATTTATAACTACGTCTCGGCTCGCTCTGGCCATCCGGGGGCTACAGACTTCAGTTAGCTACAGACACCTTTTTCTTCCAATACTTTTCCCGAGGGGGGGCCCTACTGAAAAAGTGACGTCTTCGATTTGCAAATCGTGGGGAAAAAAGCGCGGGAGCCTGTTGTGTTTCTCTCATGGGGATGTCATAATGATTTGATTTATATCCACTAACGGTCATTTGATCAACCGCGCCCCACTAACCCTGGGGCCTCTCTCTCTCTCTCTCTCTCTCTCTCTCTCTCTCTCTCTCTCTCTCTCTCTCTCTCTCTCTCTCTCTCTCTCTCTCGCTCTCTCTCTCTCTCGCTCTCTCTCTCTCGCTCTCTCTCTCTCTCTCTCTCTCTCTCTCTCGCTCTCTCTTTCTCACACACACACACACACACACACACACAGAGAGATCTGGCAGTGGTAAAGGAACTTAAGGAAGTGCAGTGCGCAGGCTCTTAGGGCTGGAATCACATTTATTTTCATTAGGTTCTGATAATGTCAAATGGAGGCGGGCAGCGCACGAGCCGGAGCCATAAAAACTCACTACCTCCTCCCGCCATTACCTCATGCAGATCCCATCACGAGTCGGCGGGCCCTCGCCTCATCTTGCTGAGACGAACACCACTCCGAGAGAAAGAAAAGTCAGGGAAAAAATCCATATTATCCTGCAAAGTGTGGTGCGCTATCCATACAGGCAAAATAATAGCTCGTGATTATATATGTGTCATTATTGGCATGGGTGCCGGATAAAGAACATGAATTGAACACTTGTTTAAATATTGAAAAAAAAAAAAGCCTAATGTAGGCTAGTCTATATTTTAGGCCTGACATGGAAAGTGTAGGCTATATATAACATACTCTATTTTGTTGTTAAGTAGAGAACATTTAAATGAAGCATTCACATCTGCAGGTGAGTAGTGAGACACTTTTGGTGATTTTATATAACTACCACTGCCTGATGTTGTACAGTCTCAAGCCAGAACTTGTCTGTCTTCTGCAAACAGGATTCTCCACTTCTATTCACTTAACCATCCCGTGAGCTGGCTTACCAGTCGTGTGCCCCCCCCCCCCCCCCCCCCACCTCCAATCAAGACTCCCAGAGCTTTGCCTTTGTTTCAATCTTCACTCTCAAGGACAGTTAATGGCGTTTAACTTTCTTCGTCCCTTCCTTCTGGCCAGTGGACAAGCGCATCCTCCCTCCGGTCATTTGTCACTCACTGTAAATATTTTGTCAGGATGCTTTTTACAGATCGCTGTGTGTTTAAGCCTGACAGAGGAGGTCAGTGGAGATGGACCTGCTAGATTAACTATCATGTTCCCCACGGAGAAACATTCCCAGTGTCATGGCATGATGGATATGGAAGAGCTACAATTGATATTGACTATATCGTATGTTGTATGGACTATGTTTTATAGACTGCGTTCTATGTTCTATTGACTGTTCTATGTTCCATTGACTGTTCTATGTTCCATTGACTGTTCTATGTCCTATTGACTGTTCTATGTCCTATTGACTGAGTTCTGTGTTCTGATGACTGTTCTATGTGCTGTTGACTGTCCTATGTTTTATGCTCTATTGACTATATTGTGTTTTATAGACTATAGGTTATGTTCTGTTGACTGTGTTCTGTTCTGTTGTCTGTTTTGTTATATTGACTATGCTCTATGTTCTGATGTCTCTTTTATGTACTATTGACTATTTTCCATGTTTTATATTCTATTGACTATGTTCTGATGACTGTGTTTTATGTTGTATTGACTATGTTCTGTGTTTTATAGACTATGTTCTGTGTTTTACAGACTGTTTTATGTTCTGTTGACTATGTTCTATGTTTTATAGACTGTGTTTTATGTTCAGTTGACTGTTCTATGATTTATTGTCTGTATTATGTTGACTATGTTTTATGTTATGATGACTGTTCTATGTATTATAGACTGTGTTCTATGTTCTATTGACTATGTTCTTTGTTCAGTCCAGCCAGATGGAGACAAAGACTCTTATCAGCCAGTTTCTTACCTGAATGTACTAACCTGAGAAGGGGAAAGGTTTATTTGCATGAATTTATTGCTGATTGTAAAATTAACTAAACTCAATGAACTGTGTGGTTCAATTTTTTTTAAAAAAGGTCAGATGCCATTTAGCATAGTGTCTGGGGTTTGCTGCCCTCAGTGGGAAGTGACTATCCATCGTCCTTAACACGCCGTGTGACTCTGCTTTGAATAAACGGGACCACACGGGTTACACCGAGAGACTGAAAACGTTGCACTAACAATTTCGTATGCTCAAGATCCTGAAGTCCAAGTTTCAAGCAACACAGCCTTCAGATTGAGATATTCGACCCCTGTGGAGGTGGACCAAAACACCCCATCATGCTAGCATTCATGAAAAAGGTCTGAGTAGTTCTTGGGCCCTGGCCATTTCCAGTGATGTCATCAGTGCTTACGCTCTGGGTTTCGCTAATGCATGCTGACTTAAGTAGCTGCACACACATGCGCAGACTCTCTCTCTCTCACACACACACACACACACACAATCTATCTGGCAATATGGTTAAAATGCTGTTTTGATTCATTTGTTTTTCCTTTGTATGGGGATGGCATGCAAGCATATTCTACATGGCTCCTGTCGAGAGGCGACCCAGTGAAGGTGTTTTATAAGGTGCAAATGTTATTACATCACTGCTTTTTAGCAGGCTTGTCTTTTTCACAGTGGCAGTGGCTTCCAGTGGGACACTCCTTTCTTGGTTTACTTTGAAAAGAAAACAGAGATTATCAGGGCAATCTAAGTTGGTCAGAGGCAGGGTTGCTGACACGGTAATGCATGACCCACTAAAATAACATCTCTCTTTCTCGTGCTCTCTTTCGTCCTTCTCTCTTTTACTTTCTTTCTATCCCCCTCTCTCTCACACTCTGTCTCTCCTTCTTTTTTTCGCTGTGGTCTCTTCTAAGCATTTTGTTTTCTTACCAGCACATGAAAGATCTCTGTTCTAAACAGTCCCAGAACACGAGTGCTTCTCCTATGGGACCTAGACACTCTGTTTGTTTAGTCTACTCTCCATACAGAAAAGACAGGCAGAAAAAAAACAAGCTACACACACATACACTCACACACGCACACACACACACACACATACACGCACACACACACTCACACATTTTAGAATAATATATAGTGCTTGATTCAGGGTTCAAGGTCTTTATGGGCCATTTATAAGAAGTGTTGACAGTTGAACGCCCAAGTGAGACTCTCCTAGTTGCAGATTCAGTGCAAAAATTTAGAGGTTCTTAACGGTAATCATCAGTGCCATAAAACAATCTAAAAAAAACAACCCACACCATTGCGTTAGATGTTTTATATCTAATGCAATAATACAAATAAAAAGCTAATATTTAACAACTACAAAAAAGACCAAATATAGCCCAGTCTAAGAGCACGGGAGAGTAAACAAGTGCGTTTTATAAACACTGTACATAGTAGTAGTCAGATATGATTGTGGAAAATGTATAGCAGCCTGTGATATAATTGTTGGCAACTTCTGACTGTAGGCAGTTGTGTGGGATCATCAGTGACAGCAGCTTGGATAGTGTGTGCCTGGTGCTGTCTTTGAATATCTGGTGGTCAGTGTTTAGTCCCCATGGGATGGTTTTTCTAGTCTTGAGGAGAACAGATGTTGTCTGACAGCTCTCTCTCTCTCTCTCTCACAGATCTGTATCATACTAGTTCCTTTTATTTTATTATACCTATTTATATTATGTGAATATATGTGAAAACACCTATGAGCACAGTGTGATCTCTCTCTCTCTCTCTCTCTCTCTCTGAGAGAGAGAGAGAGAGAGAGAGAGAGAGAGAGACTGAGTCACTGACATAGAGGTCAGCAGTCATTTAGCTTCTGAGTTCATAGAAAAGGCCTATTGGCACTGCCCTCGAGTAGGTGTACATAAACTGGCTGTGTATGTAACATCCATACTAAAGACGACTCTTTTATGGACATAAAACTGCCTACAGCAGGTAGGAAAATGCATTTCAAAAAAGCGTTTCCTCAGATTTCTGAGGTGCTGCGTGTGAGCGTGAATATGAGCGTCAGTGTGTGCATTCGCACGGGGTTCCCGGTAGACATGCTCTCCTTCTGATGTCATGTGTGACTTCCACAGACACGGCTGAAAGCGAAGGCGTTACGCGTTAACCGTTCTGGCTCCTACAGTCCACAGAGGTCAACTGCACTGCTGCCCCACCCACTACTGTTCAGGAGCTGTGGTGATCTTTACTGAGAAGTTAATTGGCCCGGAGCCGTGAGGAGATCACCGATGTATCCGCCGTAGCTATGAACGATGAGTGATCGCGGGCTGAAGCCTGTTGCGATCCGGGCTTCGTCTCTGCGCGATCCTTCTTCCCCTCTGTGCCGTTTCTGCTCGGCGTACTGCTGGCCATTGCTGGTCTTCGCGTGTGTGAGAGCGTGTATTTGATCATCTAAAAGACACCAAATCAAATCTCCTCCAGAGTGCAGGAAACACACACATTACTGTATTTTGCAGAATTTTTACCAAGCGCTAAAAAAAGAGAAAAAAACCCCCAAAAAACCCGAAAAAGAATCGCGGCTTGTGGAGTACTTTTGTATAAAATTTATGCTTTACTGCTGTTGCCGTTATTAGAATTAGGAACCGTTATGATGCTAAGTTAGTCCGCGACCAGGATCAGACCTATGGTCCAGAAGTCCACTACCGGGTTCCTTTTACCTGTACATTACAGTTCTACACCAGTAAAGAATGACTGCTGCTTGTAAAACTTTATTCCCTGATTCGCAACATCAATTTAACATCCCGGCAGTTACCGCGGCGATGCTGCGGTGTGGTTGTATTTGGTAGGAGTGTGTACCCCACCCCACCCCCCCCCCCCCGCCTCCCCCCCAACGCACACCCTCGATCCACACTCGTGGCACGTGGTGTCAGACGAGCGCATGAATCACGGTGATTTAGACATGTCTTTTTCAATCCCCTTGAGTAGGTCATTCACTGGATTAAGAGCAAGGCAGTGAGACAATCAATTTTATCACAATGGGGTCCGGTCCAGGGGAGGACGTCATCGGCGGCTTGTGTGTGTGTGTGCGCGCGCGCGCGCGCGTGTGTGTGTGTGTGCCCATGTGCATGCGCACCTAAAATGAGTTGCCAAACTGGACTTCTGATTTTCTCTGTGTGCATGTATGTGCATGTATGTGCATGTGTGTCTTGCTGTTCCAGTGAATTCTGCCCTTGACTCAGACTGTTTTAAAAAGGCTTTTTCTCTTTTCTTCTTTTTCTTGTGTGTGAGTGTGTGTTTTGGTGTGTGTGTGTGTGTGTTTTGGTGTGTGTGTGAGTGTGTGAGTGTGTGTTTTGGTGTGTGTGTGTGTGTGTGTGTGTGAGAGTGTGTGTGTGTGTGTGTGAGTGTGTGTGTGTGTGTGTATGTGTGTGTGTGTGAGTGGGTGAGTGTGTGTTTTGGTGTGTGTGTGTGTGTGTGAGTGTGTGTGTGTGTGTGGGTGTGTGTGTGTGTGTGTGTGTGTGTGTGTGAGTGTGTGTGTGTGTGGGTGTGTGTGTGTGTGTGAGTGTGTGTGAGTGTGTGTGTGTGTGTGTGTGTGAGTGTGTGTGTGTGTGTGTGAGCGATAGAGAATAGCAGGAATAACCGCTGACAGATAGAACCCCCAGATCAACTCGGCCCTCATCGATGCATTGTGTAGCTTCTCCAGCAACTTCCTGTTATCACCGACTCTCCTCCCGCTTTCATACTGGTGCAGTGCGCAGCCCAAATGCCTTCATGTCCGTGTAATCTCCAAAACAGCGGCCTGGAGGATGCTCTGACGTCCCTGTATCGCCCCTCCTTGAGGTGAGATAGGAACCAGTGGCCGTCAATAACAGGAAGAATGTCTCCGTAGTTTAGAAATACTTTGGATAGTTTCGTTGGTGGAGTGTTGCTGGGATTGTTACTGGTGGCCAGTCACTTGCATTGTTGAGGGTGACCTTGCTGGAATGTCAAGGCAATTATTATTTTTTCTATGTACGGAAAGGAAAAGAGAGAGAGAGAGAGAGAGAGAGAGAGAGAGAGAGAGAGAGAGAGAGAGAGAGAGGGAAAGGTGCAGGAATCAGACGTTAGTCATGAATTCCAGAAGTCATGGAAAGGACCTCACAGAGAGAAAGCGCAAACAGGAATTGCGGAGGGACGCGTTCGTGTCTGAATACTTGTGCGATAAAGCGCTTTTGTTGGGAGTCTGTGCTTTCCAACAGTGAACCCCTCTAGGTGAGTAAGAGGTCAGGAATTATTTGTGAGGTAATAAGACCCAATTAAACTTCCAGACATCCAAACTGACAAGGGGTCGAGTCACGATCCGAAGCCCACTAAGAGAGCTCTGACTCAAGCTCGGGGAGTAACAGAGACACCCCCTACCATGGGAAACTACTGCCATCACCCATAAAGAGCGACTCAGCCACTGTATTAGCTCACAGTAATGCAGACCATTACTTAGACAGAGCTGCCAAATGTCACACGTGTTCGGCCCAGATGGGGATCTTTTGTTGGTTTTATCACAAGGGAGGGAAGAAGAATTTGGAGGCTGGAGTGATTAAGCTGCCAACCACATTTATTTGCTTTAATTTGAATGTGATGAGAGACCATCAGGATTTAATTACAGTCGGAAGGAGCATTAGTGTAGCCAGTTACTGTCAAGTAGTAGCTACCTCACAGGGCACGTAGCACACGAAGAATATTATATGGACTGCACCATCCTATCCTTGCTACGGGGGTGGTAGTTGAATTCCTGCTGCCTGCTGGGTCATCTCCCTAGACCAGTGTTTCTCAACTCAGTCCTCAGACAGCCCCCAGACAGTCTGCGTTTAAGCCCTCCATCATTCCCAGAATGCAAAACCGAGCCATTGAGTTCGTTTAAAACCCAGTGGACACCAAGGACAGCCCTGAGCAGCACAGACTTACAGACCTGCCCTGAGCAACACAGACCTACAGACCTACGCTCAGCAACACAGGCCTACAGACCTGCCCTGAGCAACACAGGCCTACAGACCTGCCCTGAGATACACAGATCTACAGACCTGCCCTGAGATACACAGACCTACAGACCTGCCCTGAGATACACAGACCTACGTTACACACGACTTCGCATATATTGTCTTCTCCTGTTGCATCTCACTACATTACTATGCTTTCCTTGTTCTTGTGTGTACCCAACCCCAATTGGGCACTCCATGTCCCCAGTCCCAGGGAACGTCATTTTCATTGTGCGTTATCTGCACCTCTTTTACAACATTGAACACAACATTGAACACTTAACATATTCCTTTACATCTTTACTATGTCTGGACTTTCTGCTTTCATTGATAATAACGTGTTTTATGAGCGCTTCAGTGTGATATCTGTCCATAAAAGCTAAACGTGCAAGTTATCCTGTAAGATACGTCTCCCGTGGTACTGCGAACACAAGAGAATACAAGTACTGAATAGAACACACAACAAAACTGTACACAAACAGTGACTTCATGAAAGCTGCATTTTGAACTCGCCCATGATGGTTCCACTGTGAAGGATGTGCGCATGTATGTGTGTGCGTGTGTGTGTGTGTGTGTGTGTGTGTATGCGTGTATATTTTTTTCCCCTGACCTACAAAAATGCTCCAGGGTGATTTGTGTGTTGGTGTGTTGCTTTGTTTAATGACAGTGTTGGGCTTCTTGGGTCTCTAATTTCTCTTTGCCGCGATCCTCTTGTTGTCTCCTGTTGGGAACATTTGGGTCTGTTTGAAACTGCAACACTGGCAAAAATGAGAAAACAGACTCGGGGGGGTACAACAGTAGGCGACAGAGATTTAGCAAAACAGTAGTTAACGCTAGCAGAGATTAAGTGTTGAGTGGAGTCTGTTGTGCTTAGATGATGACCTTTTGTGACCTATTTTCTGAAGCCCATGTGTCCCGCCATCGCCTCTCAAATGCGCACAAACAGTCTGGTGCTGCATAAAAAAAAAAAACAAACACATCACTGATAAACTCTGCTCCCACGGACTAAAGTTACTCCTACAGTACTGAATCACATGAGGTTTAACTTCGTAGGAGTCAACTGGCAACTGGGCACATGGGGGTTTTTCTGCATGGCTGCTGGCTTTTTTGAAGGTCTCAGAAACATGCCCTTGTGCCGAAGGAAATGGGATGAATTAGAGAAAGACATGTTTCCCTCCTCCAGTAGTCTTTTCTTTCTTTTAGAACATTTAGCTGATACTTTTATCCATGACATATTATTTATTTATTTATTTAAGGGCCTAGGGATAAGTATTAGGACAGTGTTGAGTGAGTATTGACAGTGTTGTGTCAGCATTAGGAAAGTGTTGAGTGGGTATTGACTATTGTATCAGTATTAGGACAGAGTTGAGTGAGTATTGACAGTGTTGTGTCAGCATTAGGAAAGTGTTGAGTGAGTATTGACTATTGTATCAGTATTAGGACAGAGTTGAGTGAGTATTGGCAGTGTTGTATCAGCATTAGGAAAGTGTTGAGTGAGTATTGACTATTGTATCAGTATTAGGACAGAGTTGAGTGAGTATTGACAGTGTTGTATCAGCATTAGGAAAGTGTTGAGTGGGTATTGAGAGTGCGTATCAGCATTTGGACAGTGTTGAGTCAGTATTGAGACAGTGTTGTATCAGTATTAGGACAGTGTTGAGTGAGTATTGACAGTGTTGAGTGAGTATTGAGACAGTTGTGTCAGTTTTAGGACAGTGTTGAGTGAGTATCAACTATTGTATCAGTATTAGGACAGTGTTGGGTAAGTATTGAGACCGTGTTGTATCAGTATTAGGACAGTATTGAGTGAGTATTGAGACAGTGTTGTATCAGTATTGGGACAGTGTTGAGTGAGTATTGAGACAATATTGTTATGCTCCTAAGAGGCAAAAACTCCATTCAGAACTTGTTCCATTTTCAATTCTACCAGTTTTCCAGAATGTTCATGATTTACAATCTTTAAGGGAACTCCTAGATCTGCAGGCCTGACCTCAGCCTTTCCCAGACCAGGACTGCGTCATATTATTATGAGTTGTATTACTATTATTTATACGAATTCCTGTCAGTTGCCTCAGAGTTATTGCATGCTCGCCACACGTTTCAAAAGCCAGCTGCGCGCGCTGGATCACGCACGGACAGCCTCCCATGCACACGGCCCCCACAAATGTAGCCTACATGAATCGATTCGACTAAAGCATGAGCAAGTCCTGTCATGAGCGACTCCCTCCTTTCTTTCTGACACACTCTCTTGAGTCATTGCCGCCCATACCTCGAGTGCGCTTCCTCGGCCCTCGCTCCCTGTGAGAGTATGTGGTGACACGTGAAACCCTTTTCGCGGGACTGTAAGATTTGATTAATGGCAGTTCCTTGGGAGCCAAGTATGATAATATCATATGGAGACCTTGCGCGGTCGTCGGTGTACTTGGTGCTGCTGTGCGAGGACGTTTGCTCTTTCCTTTGTGGCTATTTAAACTTTGACCATTGAGCTAAGATGAGGGTGATATTTACTGCTTTTAGGTCAGTGTAACATGTAGACACTCTATAGCACCATATAAAGACTTCTTATTTAGCTGGTGTCTTTGTTTGGACATTAGCGATGAATGCTATTCGTGGTTTTACCGAACTTTAGATAGCAGTGAAGTCTACCAAAAGGTCAAGTGTCTCATGATAATAAAATGGTCATAGATAGTTTACAACATAGTTTACATTTCTTCCACCTGCAAGTGTGGAAAAAGGTAAGAATAGACATTAAAACCTTCAGCTTTAACTGGTCTGAAATTGTTTCTCACCCTTTGGTAAATCACTAGGCCTTCCTGTAAATGTAGGGAGTGTGTGTGTGTGTTGAAATTATTTCTGGAAGTCAAGTGTATGGTCCTGATTGGCCAAAATACTGAACTGGCGACTGAGACCCAAAAAAAAACCAAAAAAAACTCCAGACATTCTCAGTTATGTCGTATCGATATTTTCCTGGCGCAGTGAGTGCGGAGGGTGATCAGAGAAAAACACAAGGCTCCCTGGCGTTACAAATATATTTACGCACCACTCCAGAGGTCTCCCTGCATTCCTTCCTGAAAGAAGAGTGTCCTTCCTACCCATATTTGGAAGAGAGGGGAAGGGAATCCCTTACAGTGACTCATCGAGTTTCTCTGGCCAGAGAGGAAGCACACTGGATGGTAGCGTGACTTATTACAGAAGACGAATTATGAGGGTAAAGCCCCTGTTTCAGACATCTGCGAGACATACACGCAGAGTGAAAGAAAGAGAGAAAGAGAGAAAGAGACATGATTTCGGCACGGGGTGTTTCCTAATTTCTGGCATTCCTGTCCTGAGCAGAGGAAGTGTTTTAATGTTTTGATGTCCTAATATCCTGAGCAGAGGAAGTGTTTTGATGTTTTGAGGTGTGTTGTGGCGATCAGTTTGCAGTCATGAACTATCATTTCCTGTGAAATAGCTGTGAATTTTGTTCTCGTGCAGAATAGGGAACTCTGTGATGAAGGAAGGGATGACAGGCATAATCTGGGATGCAGGGAATACTCTGGGATGAAGGCCATAATCTGCCACCTGTCCAGTCCAGAGGAAACTAGATTATTCCGTTATAAAACCACAGTGGTCAGACTAGTTTTGGGTACTGCCACCACACGAGAACCTTAAGACAGTGATTCTCCAACCCACAATCCTTTTAATGCACGTTCTTCCCCCAGTGCCAGTGATTTCTTTACAAACACCTTGTGGACGTGCCAGTAGTTGTCCAAAGGCTACAGTCAAACTTTTGGCACGTGCGGTCAGTGTTAGCCTTCCTCCAACTCTTCCTCAGTGGTCAGCTTCTGAGCACAGGTCCAGTGCTGGCTGGAAGCTCTCTTCCCTGCAGTGACATTTACACGTGTCAAAATCCCCCGCAACATGGCTGCGCCCAGTTAACTTGTCTCAGTCCGACACCCACAGCCATGCCAAAGCAATGGCAGTTGTTATATTGCATCGAGGACAGTCTGCCGGCCGGTGACGGGGCGCCCGGAGAAACGGACACTCCCACACACGCACAACTGTCTGCCGCCGCGCGTTTAGAACAAGTTTACATGTAAATGCAGCTATAAGAAAGGTGTCTCTAAGTAGCATTTAATATATATATATAAAAAAAAAAGTGTGTCTGGTGAAAAGCGTAGTAAAGAATGTCAGTCAGTAACTGAATCAGAGTACATAAAGTCTTATTATATAACACTAAAATGCTTGGCACCTATACATCAGAGCAGACTGTAGTGAATGTATATTCATTCTGAACAGTAATATTTGCTGAATATAACTAAGCTTTTCACATTGCTGTCAACCATCTTGACTTGTCTTTTGCCATGTTTTCTTTCTTACCTTGTTCTCCCTCTCTCTCCCTCTCTCCCACTCTCTCCCCCACTCTCTCCCTCTCTCTCCCTCTCTCTCCCTCTCTCTCCCTCTCTCTCCCACTCTCTCCCTCTCTCTCCCTCTCTCCCCCACTCTCTCCCTCTCTCTCCCACTCTCTCCCTCTCTCTCTCCCTCTCTCTCCCACTCTCTCCCCCACTCTCTCCCTCTCTCTCCCACTCTCTCCCTCTCTCTCCCTCTCTCTCCCACTCTCTCCCTCTCTCTCCCTCTCTCTCCCACTCTCTCCCACTCTCTCCCCCACTCTCTCCCTCTCTCTCCCACTCTCTCCCACTCTCTCCCCCTCTCTTTTCCTTCTTTCTCTTTCGCTATTCTTTTTTTTTCTCGTCTTCCACACTTCACGTCTCCTACCATAAACGATGGTGGACCCAAACACAAACAAACGAGCAGCTTTAACAATCACAATCGGCACTAATTATGGGCCAGGGTCAGGGAGGGGGGGAAGCCGTGTTCATTTGCCCTTGTTTGTTATGCTTTCATGCAGGTCTGAGATCAGTGGTGTCACTGCTCTATTAATTATTAAAACTGCAGGGAAGGTCTGTAAGAGAAAACACGCTGCTGGTCTCAGGTCAGTGCTGACAGACAGCTTATGTCAACACCATAGAGTGAAGTGGAGAGGGGGGCCACAGACTAGCCACAGTCAACGTAGTTGGGGGCGGGGTTAGTTGAGTGGGCGTGGCCGAGTGTTGGAGACAGTATATCAGCGTCGCCCTGTTATTTGCTAGGCGCCCATTGGGCTGGGCCCTGTGAACACCAGTGAGAGCTGTTCTTTAATTAACTCCTGCCCTGAGAAAGAGAAAGAGAGAAAGAGGGGGAGGAAGAGAGAAGGAGAAAAAGTGTGAGAGAGAGAGAAAGAGGCAGAGACACACACACATACAGCACACGCACACATGGAGAGTTGGAGAGACAAACTGCCCAAACTGAGAAGCAAAATGGCATGCTGTTTTGGAGGTGAAACATTTTAAAAGTCCTGAATTAACCTTCAGGTCGAGATTGATCTGAGACCGACCTGCTCAGTACAAACAAGTCCTTGCCAACAGGCAATCAGAAAAAATGTACCATTGAAGAATGAATGTATGTATGAACGAATGGTACAAAAAGAAGGTACTACTTTATCGTCCCCCCCCAAAAAAAACAACACTTTGTTCCAACCACAAGCGAGCGCAGCGTATCTGACGCTGTGATAGGACAGTAATTAAACGCAAACGGCCTCTTCCCGGCAAGGCCAGTGTTCCCACAGAACAAGTGGAAGGTGTGTGTGGGCCCGCGCTGCATGCCAGGCTTTGAAAACATGGAGATGGTGAGGAAGGTTGAGTCATACTGAGAGGGTGGGTTTTTCAGCGTGCGCTTCTGCGGGACCGGACGGGGACCCGTTTATGCCTTTTCCCGCGTGCACGCCTGCATACTTTCGGCTGACCTCTGACCAGGAGGAGCGCGAGGTGGGAGCAGGCGATGTAACACACCCCTCCCACTGGCTGGCTGCGCTTTAATCGCCCAGGACGAGCCGCTAGCCACAGAGGGACCGGACGGCCGAGGTCCGGCCCGTCGGTCAGACGGCAGCCCCTCTTTGGAGGGTCATTGAGAGCAGGGCTGGGGGGGTCGAGGGGGGCGTGGCCGTTCCGTTTGATTGGTTCCCGGTTAGGCGGCCTCGCTGTGAATGCCCGGGTCGGAGGTCGACCCCCGGGCCTAAATGTGGAGCCCATTTGCGTCGCTCAAAATGCTAACGAGACAGAGTCCATCGCTGTGGCTTCAACCAAGTCGGAGAAGAAAGCTGGGCTTTGTTCTGAGAGAGAGAGAGAGAGATTGAACAGCTCTGTGGTTGTACCCAGGCTGTGTTCCTCCATGCCTCTGTCCCACACACACCCCCACTGCTCCCATCTTACCTCCTCAACCATAAACAAGGATCATCTCTTTCTTTTTTACATTGCTGCCTCTGGAGGGATTTGGTTGAAAGTTGCGATAAAGGTGCGGTGTGTGGGCGCAGGCCAGCAGGGTGGGGCCACGCGGCCCCTGGGGCCAAAGCGTCCTGTGCAGGAACCTTCCTGCTGGTTTGCAAATGCTGTACAGCGGGCACATGTCACAGCACACTATGTTGGGTGAAATCTGCAATGGAGGGCTGTTAAGATCTGGCTGTAAATGTCCAACCATTCGTGAGA
>NC_137514.1:10940000-11045000 GCF_041902795.1 Electrophorus electricus | reverse complement strand
TCTGCAAATGACAGAGAGCAAATGTGTCATTAGTGTAACTTGAAATGTAATGAGAGGACAAACACCATTGTACCTCCAAGACATTATTTTCAAACCCCGTTGAAGCAAGCAAGCCGACAGACAGACAGGCAGACAGACAGATGCGTGTACCTCTGTTTTTCAGTGTTGGCTGTGGTTTTTCAGTATCTGAGCTCTTCACTAGCACAAACACACCAGTGTTTTGTTTTTGGTTTTTTTTGTCATATAGCTAGTGACATTCATATAAATATTAAATATTCTATAACATCCAGCTAAAGGGCAATTCTTGCAAAAATATCTTGTTAGTTTCTTTCTTCTTTTTTTTTAATGGGGAAGGACGTGTGAGGCGAGTGACTCAGTGCTGGTTGTGTCTCATCAAACACACACACACACCCCACATATACACACGATCACGTGTATGCTTGTGCATACAAAATCACACAACCTTGTGCCTAATGTGCATTTCGTGTGTTTCACACGAAATATCGGTCCCTTCCTGTTAGAAGACAGCAGACTCCCTGCATGTTAATAGCAAGAGAACGCTTTATTTTTTTATAATATCGGTAGCTCTCCCCATGACACAAGCGTTGCCACTCTACCGTGACTGTAAACCCACACCGGCTGGTCTGTCCTCATGTTATCGCTGTTACAGGAGTGAATGGGCACGCCAGCGGGACTGAGGCATGATGGGAAGGTAGTGGGGTGGGGGAGGCAGCCTGTTTGAGCCTCCGTCCACAGAGCACAAAGAAGAGTCGTTCACCCAGCGCAGACTGGACATGGTTCAAGGGTTTTTGCCCCACCCCCTCCCTCCCGCTCCCTCACACACTTAGACACACACACACATTATCTGCACATCTCATCCCCCTATCTCTCTCTCTCTCGCTCTCTCTCTCTCTCTCTCTCGCTCTCTCTCTCACTCCTCCCACATTAATCCTCTGTGTTGGTTTGGATCCATTGAAATCATGGATCCATGGAAGGGCCTGCTCCTGTGCATCTCACACTCACACTCACACACTCACACTCACACTCACACACACACACACACACACACACACACACACACACACTCACACTCACACTCACACTCACACTCACACTCACACACACACACACACACACACACACACACACACACACACACACTGGCCTTTCTTGGGCCATATCTATGCCTCCTCCTTTTTTAACATTAGGGGCATTATTTCAATACTTCTTATTCAGCATTTTACATCTGCACACTGCGCTGCAATAATACAAACCTTTACTTCACCATTCACATTGCCAGGCTGAAGTGACTCAAACTTGATTTTTTGATTTATGCGGCACAGATCTGTGTTGGCATTTCTTTTTGTCAGGGCTGTGTGGATACAGAAATCCAATATTTTCAAATCGAATTTTGAGTCGCTTTTGCATGCAGTCCTAAATCAGATACGCGTCTGATTCGGGGCCGTGCAACAGGACTGAGAGTGGGTCAGAGTGGAGTCCGCGTTCTAGGCGTTCGGGGCATTCTGCCCGTTCGCATGTGCCTGGCATCGCACAGCTGATGAACTGTTTGCCGTCTTCCAGAGCGAAATGCGATGCGTACACGAGCTACGGTTTTAATACCAAGACTTGTCTCACAGATATGACGTTTTTTGTTGTTGGTGATACAGGGAACCCTGCTCTCTCTCTCTCTCTCTCTCTCTCTCTCTCTCTCTCTCTCTCTGTCTCTCTCTCTCTCTCATTTTTCTCCTGCTCTATCTATCTATCTATCTATCTATCTATCTATCTATCTATCTATCTATCTATCTATCTATCTATCTATCTATCTATCTGTGTGTCTGTCTGCCCCCCCCCCCCCCCATAGTACAGTGGCAGTGGTGTGGGTGGGTGGATTGTCATGGCTTGTGTTTTTGTTTGAATAAGTGGAGAAGCACCTTCTCAGTGAGGATGTAGAGAGAGATTGTGTGTGTGTGTGTTTCTGTGTGTGTGTGTGTTTGTGTGTGTTGTGTGTGTGTGTGTGTGTGTGTGTGTGTGTGTGTGTGTGTGTGTGTGTGTGAGTTTTTTGTCCTGAGTACCCCCCCCCCACCTCCACATGGCTGTGCTGCGGCCTGCTGTCAACTGTATCTCTGTTCACTGCTCCACAGCTTCATGCCGATCTGAGATCAGCTCTCAGCAGATTGCTTGCATGCAGATAAAGCTGAGTCAGACTGACCACTGATCAGGGTTAAGGGAGAAAACACTGGCTTAGAATACCAGACCATCTAAGTAGAACCAAGGACATCAGAGATCAGCTTTAGAATAAAACTTTTACTTTTTTTCGGCTTCTTGTCAATTACAGATTACAAATTACAGATTTGCAAATCCGAAAAAGTCCTTTTATTTGATTGAAATAACTTGTTTTATTTTATTTCAAAAATCTCACCATGCGGATCTTGTGTTTTCATTGCTGACGGTGCTTTCTAAGACAAGCGTCTGGTGTCAGTCTGGAGTGGATTTGTTGACAGGCGTTTGCGTGCCCACCTGGTCAGCACGTTGTGGCTCTGCTAGAGTAGCGCTGTGATAGAGCTGTGAAACACGCTCTAGGTGCAGTCAACATTTACCACAGTGGCCTAATTTACCTTTTCAGATGCTTTTCTCACACACACACACACACACACACACACACACTCACACATACACAATGTAATGACAAATTATTTTGACTGGTCAAATGTGTCAGAGCTTTCTTTTTGTACAAATTTAATGTTTGCATAAGTTATTCTACATGTCATCTGTAATCAGGGTTTGTTGTTTTTTTGTTTGTTTTTTTGCATCGCTTGCTCATGCTTTTTTATTATTTTTTTACAGAAAAGGGTGCTTTTATTATTATAGTTTTCCCCCTGTGTTCCCGACGCCAGTCACTGAGTCTCATATCAAAGCTATAACGGAGCCTAATGCCCGGTTTGTGTTTAACGAGTCCACCTGATTCTTATATACCATTAAAGGATTAGAAGCGTGATATAGCAATACAACACCTTCTGATGGAGTTCTGCTCCCTTATAAAATATGACCCGAGACTGCCGTGGGACACGGCAGTGGGACGATTCACGCGGAGTATCCTAACTGAGAGTGACTGCTAACCTCGCTACCATGTAAGAAGATGCTGAGTAAATGCTAGTATATGCTGAATGGGCTCTTTCTAACACACACACACACACACATTCTGTAGAGGTCTGATGCTTCTGATTATCATGTGTTATTCACTTTGAAGGTGATTCATTTATGTTACATATCTAAACGACAGTTCAGACGTCGGGGTTTGTGAAAAATTACCACAAGCCCTTAACCATCTGCTTTTTTTCTGGTTCTCTTTCTCTCTCTCTCTCTCTCTCTCTCTCTCTCTCTCTCTCTCACACGCACACACACATTTGTGGGAAGTGCCTACACCCTCCTCACCCTGTTGCTCAATCTGAAGGTTTTCCAAACTAGTCAACAGAGACGCACTAAAATGAGATCAGAAAGCGAGGGCAGAGACAAGATGTGAGTGACCGAACAGGCATATCTGCTATCAGGTTCCACGGTGTCGTCTGACCCCACTGCCACTCTAATGCTCTTCCAAGGCTGTACGGCATCACCTCTAATGCGGACACCACCTTAACCTCTGACCCCATGTGACCCTTCCGAGACCGTGGCTCCTATAAGTATACGTCGTATGTACGTCCACGTGCGCGGGGAAGAAGTAGACGGTACGTGGGCTAAATGGCTTCTGATCGCGTTTGCCATGACCCCTCTGATGCTGGGGAGGGGCCACGCACACTGCTTTCGTGTCTGACTCCGATCTGAGCGGCCAGCCAAACGTTCCCCGGGCCTCCGGGGCACTTTGGGAGCCGGGGTAACGTGCCGCGCTCGGACCGGGCGTCGCCGGCGGGCGCAGACTGTCCAGGTGCGTGCTCGGCCCTGAGCAGTTTACGCACACGCGTTTAGAGACATATGCTCTCTAATGAAGAGGATAAAGAGATCGTACAGAGGGGGGAGAGAGAGAGAGAGAGAGAGAGAGAGAGAGAGAGAGAGAGAGAGAGTGAGTATGTCAGAAGTCACATTCTCTGGCACTCACTCTCGTTCACTGTGGCAGCTCTGATATGCAGTCACGCAACAGCTGGGGGGTAGTTACAGACACCACGAGTGTATGGGCATGTGTGTGCGTGTGTGTGTAGAGCTGTGTGTCTGTCTGTCTGTCTGTCTGTCTGCAAGCCACACAGCTGCCTCTGTTGGCAAGTCCATGCCAGAGAGATTCCTGCTACTGAAGAGGCCTGAAAATGCTCCCACAGTCGCTGCAGTAAGAACCGAACACTTACTACTGTCACTTCTGACGTCGCTGTTCATTTCACAACTTTTACTACCACTCGCCATTGTACCGTTAACGTTTTTCGTGTAACATCATTCGTTTTTTATTACGACAGCTATAACTATTTCAAACTATACTACACTGGTCTATAGAGTCCGGTTAATGTTATGGTGGCTGTTCTGCCACTATAAGGACTTTTATAGCTACATCAACAGTACCATACTCTAGGGGCCAGTTTCTCAGACCCAGTCTAGTTCAGGAATAGGTCCAACCCATGTAAATTGCTTCATTGTTTTGGCAACTTTTTTTTCGCAGTTGTTTATTATTGTTGGTATTGGCATTGTTATCTTTAACCAATGCATTAGATGTTTCATTAAAGTATACCTCTCCAATCATACATTTAGCACTGGTTCACAACAGCACTTGACCTCATGAATTAACATTGAAATTAACTGATTTAGCATAGGATGCACACGGTTCTCAACACTGAGTACTGGGTGTGTGTGTGTGTGTGTGTGTGTGTGTGTGTGTGTGTGTGTGTGTGTATATGCGTGCATGCAGGGTATATCCCAGCTAGCACACTAATGTGGCCTTCATAATACCTAAGGTTTGGGTCATTGTGCTAGTTTAAATGCCCAGATTTCTTGACGCTCAAGTGGAGTGTTGGCCTCTGTGTCAAAAACTTGTAGCAACATAAGTCCCTGTTCCCTTCAGGAAGTAGCTCACTTTATTTCATAACTTAGATCTTTTCAACTATTTGAAGGAATGCCTGTACAAAATACAATATCCTGAAAACAGTACAATGGGTTTGATTAAGACATTACTGAGATCACAGCCCAATATAATGTACTTTTATATGGAGCTGTTTATTATGGTGTACACATATTTTTGTCATAGTAGGAACTGAACTCAGTGTGGTAGTGTGGAGGCTGCTCCGTGTTTTTCCATGATGTACATTTCCTTACACTTGTCTATGCCCTCCAAAGCAGTTAGTGGACACTGCTCAGGGAGGTTCTCTGTGTGGCCCTGGGACTGTCGTGTGGACACTACTCAGGGTGGTTCTCTGACTAGTTTACTGAGTAGTTCTCTGACTAGTTCTCTGAGTAGTTCTCTGAGTAATTCTCTAGGTGGTTCTCTGGGACTGTCGTGTGGACACTGCTCAGGGTGGTTCTCTGTCGTGTGGACACTGCTCAGGGTAGTTCTCTGGGTGGTTCTCTGTCGTGTGGCAAAGATGTTTGTCCTTCCCCTGCTGGCAAGATCACCCTTAAATTAACAGCAGGCTACTGTTTATTAAGAGGACATATAGGTCAGTTTTACTGTCAGTGGTGTGAATGGGAGAAACAATGAAAGAGAGCGAGAGACAGAGAGAGAGAGAGAGAGAGATAACTCTAACTCACCAATCCTCCTGTTTGGACCAAATTCAGGTCAAGGCAGCAGGAGGGATCTACTCTCTAAACGTTTGCTCTTTAACTTCCCTAAAAATGCCTGCATACACACACATTATATAATACTGGCCCTATACTGGACAGTACTGAATCGAGAAGTTATGGAAGCCTACTGAAATAGGCCCCTGAGCTACGCCTCGAGGGCAAGTATCCAGTCACACCATACTGGTCATAAATTCGGCCACAGGCACAGACAAAGGGGAAGTTCTACCTCTGCTCAGTTACATCAGGCCATTTAAAATGAGTCACAGTAACACACTTGGCTAGGCAGGTTAATGCAATGACGCTCATGCAGAGCTCTTGTTTATAAAATGTCCCTAATGCGATAAGAGGTTAGCAGGCTTCAGTTACACTCACTAGTCAGTTAACATATTATTGACTAATCCGACCAGAAAATAATTCTCTTACCCTTTTTATTTCTTTACAAATTACATTTGGCTCGGGCAAACAAGAGAGTGTACTGAGTGTTACATAAAATAAGCACAATACACACACATGCACGTGACCTTCTACCCTTTTTCTGCCTCTGGAGGACCTGTAGTTTGGGCCGCTCTCTTGGATTCATTTTTCTTATTAGCAGAGATAAAGGAATCCCTAAGTGCGTAGTGTTATAGCGATAGACGGAGGGCGTACGGTGAAACTGAAGAGCCTAGCAACACTTTATAAATAGGCCTGGACCCGGCATAAGGCATCGTAGTGTCCGACAGCGTTGAACTAAAGCCTCTGGGGTTCGTATGAAGGCATTTGGGGCAGACCGGGAGCGAATGGCGGCGTAGAGGAATTCATTTAACACCGCTTAATTTAATACTGCTCGGGCGGAGGAGGAATACGATCCTGGCACAGCGCTCCCAGCATTTTATGAATACAGGGGTGCCATCGGAGAAAGGCGGGCAGGCATTTAACATGACAGGACATGAATGAGCGATATAGATAGACACAGGCTAGTGAGGAACGACCGGACTTGGGGCATATTTTGGACGTCTGATGTCCGACGTCTCGTTCTTTTTCTCTTTGCTATGACAGACATCTGAGCGAAGAAACTTGAAACGTGAGAGGACGAGAACGGCGCTCGGATTAGAACCACACTTAGGACGCCATAACGCGACATATGACTGCATAACCGGTCGATTCAAGGCTGTAGAACTGAAATGCCACAATACAGAGTTCACTGTAGGCACGGCGTGCAAGTTATTTTGGATGCAAATTTTACGCTATTCTCAGTGTCACCAGCCTATAGATATATATTTATAAATATATTGGGCCTACTTCGCGTCCAAAGTAAACGGAAGGCCTAATCTGTTGATAGGATTTATCATAAATTACTACATGAAAACAATCCACGAACATACCCATCAGCGAGAACAAGACATACAGGGTAGTTCCAAAGACGTTAATCGTATTAATGAATTAAAGTGAGGTGAGTAACGCTCAAAGTTCAACCGAAACGGCGTGACCTTTCACGCGATTCATCTTGTACAGCCAATTTCCCTACTTTAGTCATTTCAAGAATATTGTCCGATAACGTATGACTCAGTAAGGGGAAAAAAAATAAAGATGATATTTATTTCATGCTCACTGCAGTTGGCTAATTCCACTTGCACGACTATCGTTACAGTCCATAAACTTGTTTCTGAATTGACACCGAGCAAATAGTCTTTTGGACGTTTTTAGCCCAGGCTATCTTTCCCACATGTATTTAACTGCTATTTGATACCTATTTATTCGGCGCAATTATCTCGTTTAATATGCTAAGCTTTTATCTCATTTACGTCTACAGCACGATGTAAAATATTGTAGTCTAATTTAAAGTAATTGTCGAAGATAATTAAACGTAAACTCTTGTAAGAAGGTTGAGCAATGCGCACACATTGGGCTATAACGCATTAATAATGGTTCTCCACAAACAATCTTTCGATACAGTTTTAAATTTCGAGGCGCATTTACAGTCATCGAATGGGCTATGTTTACTGGAGCCTATATGTGATGTAATTCTAGAATTCTTTCGAGGTCGCAAACTAATAAAAGATCGACCTGCTATTAAAACAAGTTAAAAATACCATTTGCTGTAGTTATACCGTCTGTTCTACTCACTGAACAATGCTGTGAACTTTGTTTCATATTTATTTGGAGTAACTCTTAAATAAGCGTGCTATTCTGTTGAAGTGAGCTATTAATTAATCTGAGTCTAACCAAATGAGTGTATAAAATTAGCATTACCATATCACATTTTCGCACACATCGCCACCAAGTTGTGTCATGTAAGTAGTCTAAGACAATAATTGTACGATAATACCACGTTTCTGTCTGACATTTAACTTTTGACGATTATATTCTGCTCGTTGGTGAGAAATGGTTACGCACATTTTTTTTTCCAGACTGCACTGGAGTTTATTTTGGAGTCTTGTTACTTGTTCATCTGAAATTGGAAGTGTCTGCGATTTTCTCGCAACGTTATTCCGCTACAGATAACTAATGTGTTTCATGCTTGTTAACAATAACTTTGTGGCAGGGAATTTAGAGACGCCATCGTTTCAAAGAGACATCAGTGTTTACTAATAAGAAGCTGCTTAAAGTAACTTAAAAGGTCATTATTCCTGTGAACAAAATTGTTCGACATCTCTGATATGAAGTGACAAAATGAGACATATCTCACATATGTTATCCTGCCACAAAACGAATTTTGTAGAATTCGCTACAGATTCAAATGTGAAAAATGAATTCCTTAGCAGACACTTTTCTGCGTTTTCCAGTGGAATATACCCCAACCGTAAAGCGGTGTCCGTTGCTTAAGACACTGCATTCTCTAATTCGTTG
Source organism: Electrophorus electricus (assembly GCF_041902795.1). NCBI lineage: Eukaryota > Metazoa > Chordata > Actinopteri > Gymnotiformes > Gymnotidae > Electrophorus > Electrophorus electricus. The sequence goes on along the minus strand of NC_137514.1, from coordinate 11,036,420 downwards.
GAATGAGCTGTTTGAGCTTTTCATTGATATAAAAAAACTGTGAACATGAACGGAAAATGTTCGAAGACTGTCGGTACCGAATTAACAGACAGATAACGCATTTATCTGACATATTATGGCACATAGACTCTGAAATTATAAACATTTAAGTCATTACTAGAGTACAATTGACTGACGTGAAACTTTTCGTTCTAAAATACTCAAAACAATTAATCAGCAGCAGAAACATGAAAACAACCTATTTAAAACGTCATAAAGAGCTCCATAATAAACAGGTATATTGTTTTATATGAACCTAATTATATGAAATGTTCTAGAAAAAATGCGGGCGGGTGGCAAATTAATAACTAATCACAACCTATGAACAGTGAAGCATAATTATGTATTATGTATCATATATATATATATATATATATATATATATATATATATATATAGAGAGAGAGAGAGAGAGAGAGAGAGAGAGAGAGAGAGAGAGAGAGAGAGAGAGAGAGAGAGAGGGGGGAAATGAATGAACTAAATTCCTCCGCTGAGTTAGCTGAAGTGAATTAATCGTGAAATCAGTTCACGCAATACGCCAGATTTAAAGTATTTAAGATATTGCTGGTCATAGGCTGCTGCATATTCTATCACAGCTGATGGTCTGTCACAGCTGATGGTCACAAAGAACGCATCATGGGTTAATATCCGAGTGTTTAGCCTTTGGGCTTTGTTTGCTTTACGTTGCACTTCCACAGGTGACTTGTATTAAGGAACTTGTCCTCCCGAAGGTGTCATTCCCCGGGGAACGGATACACCTATATCAAATAACAAGTGACAATAAAGCTCAAATGGCCACTTAGAAAGAAGGCTTGTGTAGGCCTACGCCACCAGGGACCGACACGTTCACGTTCACATTTAGGATAAGAATTCGTCCTAAACTGTAAGCTGTTTTCTCTTTGTTTGACCTGTTAGAATGATAGTTCATAAACCACTTTTAGTCTAGAAACTTTGAATTAAGTAGCTTCGTGAGATTTTTGATTTCTCAGAATAGTTTATCGTACCATGGACCTCTTGAAAGTTGACCTCTCTCAAAAAGGTTACCCAACCTTTTGTCTTTTTGTTGACTTAATAGGCGCATCGATTCTCTTTCTTTGCGACATCGCAACATTTTTACATGACTGTTTGTCGTTGGAGTTGCACCGGAAAAGCTCACATTCAGTTTAAGGTCAGTTCATAAGGTTTCGGCGCCGACGTACATTAGGAATAATGCGTACTCAAATGCAAACATTCTCTTGATCTTTTCTTGTCTCCAGTTTTGTCTGGCGCGTTATTAAACATAAATCTGGAGGCGATTTAAGGCTGTTACCAAAAAGCATTTGTTCGCATATATTAACAAAATGCCTAGTAGCTTTAACTCCAAACAAAACATTAACCTCTACTTTATTCAATTGTGCATAAGTCTAGTTACCTGGGGGACAGGCGGCATCGTTATTGTTCTTTGCGCGGGACCAGAAAAATGATTGACAGCACAGCGGTAAGCAAACTTGGTGATGCAACTATGCTGTAACAGAGGTAGCGCATCATTAACCTCTTCAAGATGCGATCACAAACCCGGTCCGAAAACGGCTAAACCGTACCCTAGATATCCTCTCTTTCTAACTTGCAGCGGACCCGTTGCGTCTGCACGTTGCACACTTGCTCGTTGAACCGTCGGCGTTAAGACAACGGCGGTCGCGCGCCATCCGCGTCCTGCCAACCGAACACAAACCGGCGCGCTCGTTCTCGCTCGCCTTCGCCGCGCGAATCGCTTAGTTTTTTTCCCCCCCATCACAGTGCACACCGATGAGGACTTGCCTGGCCACTTCGTACCCACTTCCCCCCGATCCATACGCCCCGTCTACACGGACCCAGCAGCGAGCGATCATCCTGCCCCGTATAAGTTGCAGTACAGTGGAGCGAGTACTAGCGCCGGAACACGTGATCTGATCTGATCTGATCTGTCGATTTTGTGAGGGTGGAGGGTCCGCTTGTGTACATAAGGTCGTGTGCTCGCGTTTTTGTTTTTTTTCTCTCTTACTCCAAGTGCCACCGCTCCGCCTCCTCTTTTCGCAACATTGACGCAATGTATAAATGCTGGAACAAAAGGACAACTTCCTTGAAGCTTGGCGTAATTGCAACAAAAAGAGATACGAGTGCCTTCATTGAGACACTACCAGGAGCCCGGCAATCCACTGGAATATTATTTATTTGCGCAGCGCTTCTGGGTCGACGTGCACGTTAGGATGGACAGCACTTTCCAGGTTTCTACCGCTGAAGTAAGTATCATTATCTAATCGCGGTCTTTCGCCTTTTCTTTTCCTATTCAGTATCTAGCTACGATTGCTCTCCCGAATAAGAGGAAACGCGACGGACGAAATCTTTGTTGTTGGGCTTCCGAGTATAGTGTGCGCTTTGATGGTGTGGAGCGATCCATACTGTATTTTAATATTTACGGATGAAAGTTGTGTTGTTTCCCGGACAAATCCAGTGGTTCATTATTTATCTTATCAGAATTCCTGTCGGAGCGGAGGAGGTAAACAACGAAAGCGCATACAGTTGTTGGGTGCAAAAGGAATTATGCTAGTTTTTGAATGAATATCATTGTTTATTGGCGTTTTATGGCAATGTACGTTTTAACAAAAGGATTTCATTGCAAACGAAGTGGAAGTAGCCTTGTGTCAATGACATTTTTATATTGTAACCGCGTTTTCTAATTTGCTATTGCGAATGCTGCTTTCTGTTGCAAAGGAGCGGTTTCCGTTCGGCTTTTAAATTCACCAGCACTCGTGAAAGGCTTTGTGAAAGCCCGGCGCGAAGTGCCGGTTTTTATTCCAGCCTGCGCTGAAACTGAGGACAACCACGTAGGTTACTCCGCTTCGATCGCTTCTCGCCTCTCCGAATTACGACAGTGTTGTGTCTCAAAAACCCCCAGAATATACATTCACACATGTTGCTCGTTTCCAGAGCTCCGTGTTAACACACAGGCTTCATTTGACGGCGTGCGTTGCCTGTGCAATCTGCTTTTACGTTGGTTCGTGTACTTTCTCGAACAAAGAAGCGGGGAGAATTTCGTTTGGCTGGAGGGCTACAGTAAAGAGCGGGTAGACTGTTTACAATAATAACAGGATAGTCGTGACGTCGGGTAATAGACAGCGGTCTCAGCCAGAGGAAAAACTTCTGAGGCATCAACAACATGCTAAATTTGGACAGGGGTTACATCATCGAAGTAAGGCTTAGGAGGGCGGGACTTCCGGCTGGGTTTGAGTTCGTACCGCTGAAGCGGCTGCCTCGTTGTCTCCCCCAAAGTCTAGTCGGCGCACGAACGTATCTTATTTTTTTTATCTTCCTATTTCTAAGATTGAATAACGGATTGTCGACAGTTGCGGGCGTGCTTCAAAACGGTCGTGGGTGGGTGGAATGGCAGTAGATTGTAACCGTCTCGTCGAAGTAGCTGCACTGGTGCGGGCAAAAAAAACAACAAAAAAAAAAATCTCACCCTGGACTTGACGCGAGCACAGCCATAGATTTTCAGCACGAGGGATTGACGTTTTGTTGCTCAGAGAATTGAAATTCCATTAATTAAATTAACCTTCAGAACCTAAGTAACAGTACGGACACAGAACAAACAAAAGACTTGCAAAGCCCCCCCCCCCCACCCAAAAAAAGCATCAGACGCTATGTGTGGTGATAACAGTGAATCAGTTGCACACTCACAATAGCCTACTTACCGTCATTTATTAAAATATAACAAAACTAAAGTGGCCATGACATGTAGGGTAATATGTCGCCTCATATAATTTTGTGGATTTGGCATCGGCTCTGGTTTAGTATAAGAAAGCATGTCATCATTTGACACTGGCGCTCTAGGTAACTAGTATGTAGTCTGCAATTCCTTTACTTGCCTTGTCAGCTTGTGAAAATCTGTCTTGTGTTTGTAGTGTAAGTACGGTCATGCACTCTTAACTTACAACTTGGACACATATTTACATAGCTTAACACCTTCAGATACACCTTTTTTTGGTTAGGGGTATGTAATCAGAAAGTTGTTGCATTTGTAATCCCCCCTCCCCTCCGCACCATCTCACCTCACCCCACAGGACTCTAATTGCTGAAATAAACCAAATAAACCAGCGTGAGTCAGCGGTCATGTCTTGTTAGGCCAGCTCACTTAACAGGGGTCAAAGGTCACTGTTGTGTTCTCAGGCTTGACCTGCAGGCGTCTATTGGCTTTTGATGGATGTTGTCACTTAAGTGTGCAGCTTTGGCCTCTATAAAAGGGGAGAGGTCAATGTCATCGGACCCCCCCCCCCCCCCACGCACACTGTTGCCCCCACCCACACTGTTTAGTGGAGATCACAGGGGTGCAGCTGCCACAGACAACTTTAGCCGGGGGAGGGGTGCCTGAGACCTCTCAATGAGAACAAAACCTTTTCTCACTCTCTCTCTCTCCCTGACACACACACACGCTTGCCCCTTACAACTACCCCTATTCTCACAAAACAAAACAGCATCTGACAAGTGGGTGGTGCAAGAAAGTTCACTTGACGTGCAGCAGACCGGGCAGCCATTCAGGTTTTGAGAAGACCTTCGATGATGATGTGGCAAAAAAATGCTAAAAACTACTGCCTATGTTATATCTGCATCTGTGACTATGAAAAGGCTTCAAAAACAGAATTATGTAGATACACAGGCAGTGGATCACTGAATCGGTGGTCTTTGTAGGCCATAATGTAGCTTGTTGTCTGAGCATGTACATCGTGTGTGTTTCGGGCATGCCATCTTAACCCTACCCTCAGCTACCCCTTAGCACTGATGAATATTGCAGTTATTATGTGGCTATATTGTAACACTGATACTGAAGGGGAAATCTTTCAAATTACAGGTGTAGTTGCTTTCACCTGAGCTGACCAAATGCAAATGATGACCTTGGAAATGACACACTCAAAGCAAGCATTTTGTTACAGTAAGTATTTGAGAAATGAACATAACTGAGAAAGGCTAAATGTAATATGGGACTTAAATCATGTGTTTTTGGATACTGTTGGTTGATGCTGGTTATCTGGAACAATCAGAATCACAGTCTGACAGTGTAAGTAAATCAGACTGGGATGGAACGGACATTACACTACCAGCCATTGTAAGAGACAACACAGAACTGGTTTCAGATTAGTCAAGGGAAAAGGTGAACTCTATATGGACCTTGACAAGATGTTCACTTTTTTGTATGTATTTTTGCAAAACGTCTGTAATTAAATGTACAACCACTATGGTGTACTCATTGGTTTTTGGGTTTTTTTTTGTTTGTTTTTTTACTGTGAGTTAAAAGATGGCAAATTAGACCCCAGAGTGCAAACTCCAGGTTATGTGAAACATTTTATTTTGTCTTTTAAGATTTGCTCTGCAGTCTGAGAAGCATTGTTCTTCTCAGAGGACATCATTTTCATTTTTCTGATATCAAATGTCATACTACAGGTGCTTTGGTGGAAGCGAATACAAACTTACACTCTTGCTACAAAAATAAAATCCGAACGAAAATAAAAGGGACGCAGAGGGCAACAAAAGCATTTGGAAAGTGTAATATAAAATATGGCACAGTACACTGCTTTGCGGTGGTGTTACATTTTACTGAACTTTTACTGTTACTCTGTGTTGACCCAGCGCAAGCAACATTTAGTACAGTCGAGACCAAGCCTATTGCTGGGACCTGTGTTTGAATCCCACGTTCTTAGGCTGTGTCTTGCCAAGTTCACAGACTGGGATCATCAGGATTGTCACCAGCCACGTTCTTGTAATCACTGAATTGTCTTGTAAAAGGTTTGTTTCCTGTCACTACGTCATGTAATAGCAACACTGTCACATTATTTGTGCAATAACTGAATGTGCTAAAAGCAGTGAACAATACTACTCACACGTAGCTTGGAAAGATGCACTCGCATGTTTCACGTACATTCCTGCCCTCATCCTCCCAGATAAGAGGTGCTAGGCTGGACATTGCTGCTGTAAAAAAAAAAAAAAAAAGTGTTCTCTTAAATGTGTCTTCAGTGCGCCTGCTAAAGATTTATCACTTAAAAGGAAATCTATAGTGAATACATATGGATACACTTAAAAGTAAAATAAAAAAATGATACACCAAATAAAAATGACTTTTCCCCCGACTTTACTAAAGTGAAGCTTGTCAAGTGTTTGGTTGAAAAAAGGGAAGAAATACAAAGTCTTACAAAAAAAAAAAAAAAAAAGCATTCTACAACTGTTCAGTGAAAACAGAAAAAAACTGGATTATTAAAGTCACTCTAGTTCCTTATTTAATTTGTATGCTGTATGAATGCAAATATGTTACATCTATATTAGACACATATATGCTTGTAATATATAGATAACATGAGGCATATACATTTTGCTTAATATATAATTAGGCTTGAAGTGCCATGATGAAATCTGACATCACTGTAGGAAAAAAAAAACCCAACTATGTTCTGGTTATGTTTGAGAAAAAGCCATGGCCTACTAAGTGCAGGCTCGTTTGACAAAGAGCAGGCTTCAAGGCGAGACCAGGGTTAACATTACCTAAAAAGATTTTAGTCACACTCACTAGCATCTAGAAAGGACGAAATTATGCTTAAGAGCCAATTACAGAAGAGGTTTGACTTTTCTATTTACCTGCCTTCAGTGGCCCATAACCAACCATGGCCTGACATTTAATGTTATAACAATGTAAACAGTTGAAGTCACCCGTTGCTTCCGATATCGTACTATCATGCATACACTAGCAACTATGTGTCTAATAACTAGTATCACTATTCGTTCATGGGGTATTCAAGTGTGTCATAAAAGCAGTAGCTGTGAAAAACCAGGTCATATCTCTCTCTCTCTCTCTCTCTCTCTCTCTCTCTCTCTGAGCAAAATGGACATTTCAGAGTTCTGCTGAGACTACAGACTATCAGACATACGGGAAGAGGTATAGGGCTATGTGCATTACCCTGTAAAGAGGGTGTTAACTGGCCTACCTAGCCAGGGCACATAAGACTACAGGATGCTTTCTGTATTTCCTATCTTATTATGCTCTTATCTGATGCGATAGCGTTGCTCTCTTCACTGATGGCAACGGTACTGAGATTTTCATTGAAATATATGTGGGCTACCCCTCTCGAGTTCCCAGCTCTTTTTAAATAAGCAATTCCATAAAATATGAATCGTTGTCGAGTTATGTTTCTGGTGAAAACGTAACTTGTCTGGCCGCAAAAGTGTGCATTTTCCACCTTCAAACCACTTACCAAGTCCATGTTCCCGGCATGCACATGCGAGTTGGGGGCGGCTCCTACCAATTTGAATGAACAGAGTCACTTTCGGCGCCATTTTCGAGTGAGCAGCGATAACATCAACACAGCTTGCGCACCGAGGCTCGGGGAACGAGGTGAATAATCTTGAAAAAATATCGTCGTTAGTCTTCCGTTGTTGACTGCAGCATGGGTTAGCTCGTTTTGCACAAAAAAGGCGACGGAGATAGGCTATCGTCGAGCGCAGAAGTGACCAGCACTAACTGATACGGAGTCGTGGGAGGAAAGGCTGTTTTTTAGCTGCGTATGGAAAAGGAGCATTTTTTAAAAAAAATATCAAAATTGGCAGACGATACGCAAAAAATCTCGAAATATTCTGTAAAATGCACCAGAGCTCTAATATTCGGTTTCGGTAGTGATATGTTGGAGAATTTGTCGTTTTGGGTGTTTTTTCGCCTCCGATTTTGAGCGGGAGGCGCGGATGTACTGGTGCAATACGACCAGTCTGTCTTAGATATATGATGCATCGACAAGAGCCTCAAATGACAGGCAAGCCGAAGACACACTCAACCGTGGGTACTGGTAAGCTTTCTAACTAAATTTATTACTAAGCCGCCCGTGTATGTGACCGTGATTAAAACGTGTGAAAACCCAAACGAGTACGGCACATCCAAAACTGTCTTGAGGCATAAATTATTCGAGGGAGTTGTTATTTTGCGCCATTTTACGTCCAGCCACGCAAGCGACTGAGGAAAAGTTATTTGGGAAAAAGATGGGGAGGTAACTAAGCCTTGTATTTAGTAAGTCAGCGTGGACGATGTAGTTACCCAGTAAAAACAAAACAAAACAACGGGATACAATAATTCGCTATTTCAGCTGTACTGGTTAATATGAAATAAGTAGCTAGCTCGCTATTTTTGTTGCATCCAACGTTACATGACGTTTGTAATTTAGATACTACATTTCTAGTTAAGATACTAAGTTACCCTTTTTGAAGAGGGTAACACGACTTGAAATGGGATGTTACATTATAAACCTTACAAAGCTAGTTGGCTACGTTACCTGAAGCGTGGGCTTTTATTTAAAGAAAACGCCTGGTTAAATTTATTGGAATTGTGTATTGGAACGGTGTATCCAGCGTATCATTACAACAGGCCTAGATGGAAACAAAAAAAGTTTAACGGGGGAAGGGGGCATTTTGTGGTTCATAGCTCTAGCAGTGCTTTGATAGCAAAGCAAGGGTTTTTTCTTTTTTCTCTTTTTGCTGGTTAGATGACTAGCTGGGTTAGCTACTTTTAGAATGAAAGTTTTGGCCCGTGCCCACGTTTGACTTTTGTTCTCAGTCACGAAACAGAAAACGTAGCTTTCAAGCTGGAGAGCATATCTCTATTTTGTTCGATCTACATATTTTATATACATTTTTATTAATGCTGCTACTGGGACAATTTATTTAACGGTCTCTGATTAGTGAAATGGGCTCCTTCTACGTATTTTTGTTAAGAAAACTAGGGAGTTCTCACTGTAATGTTTAAAGGAGTAGTTTAAGGTGCGTGGGAATTGTATTCAAATTTGTGTTTTTAAAAAATCAAGAAAGCTAAGTTTCTAATTTGCTGAGGCGCGTGTTCAATTTAGCGTTGCGCGCTTACCTGACTATTGGATGTCTCGTGGAGGGCGTTCAGCACCTGGAGATTTGTTGCGTGTGTTCAACAGAAGTGCATTCTAACAATATCTAGCTTTGTGCATCATTTCAGCTGTTTCTAATGTAGACTGCTTACTCATCTTATCTCCATATATTACACATAATTTATGCTGCATATACGGTAGAGGAGAGTTGGCTGTTTTTGTTTGAGTAATTACATGCAATATATCCTGACAAAGGTTTTCCCGTGTAAATTCTCAGTGAAACGCATTCTCTTGTCGCAATGAGATGCCATCAGCACGGTTTGTTTGTTTATTTTTTTATATATATAATATATATATAATATTTCATATTCATGCCATAACATAACATCAGTAAGACAGGCCTGATAGTTGCCATTACCATGTCACTTATTAGTTTCCAGAAAATTTCGGGTAGTTGCCCTATGATCTCGCACTGCAAGAATTAATCTGGGACTGAACACACACACACACTTTCTCACTTTGAATGTAAACGTGTATGTTTTTTTTTTGTTTGTTTGTTTGTTTTTTCTTCCCCTCCAACAGAAAAAAAAACATACTTTATTTAAGAAATATTTTCAGGATTTTTTAGAAAGTGTTCTTATTGTAGACTTTTATTATTGGGCACTGAACTGATATATTATCAGTGTGTATTAGGAGCTGAACTGAAATTACCAATATGTTATTGAGAGAATGTTACCATTCAAGAATTTGGCTTTCAAATTACTTGGAAAAACAACTGCGTGTGAAGTTTCACCATTTATGTGAGAGATCTTGATGCATGTAAATACACCTAATTGCTAGGTTACTTTTGTGGGCTAACTGCTGTATTAAAAGGGGTGTGGGTGGGTGTGTGTGTGTGTGTGTGTGTGTGTGTGTGTGTGTGTGTGTGTGTGTGTGTGTGTGTGTGTGTGTGTGTGTGTGTGTGTGTTTTATAAATCATAGGACTGGGTAAAAATATAGTATCCTGCCACATGACCTAAATTATTGTAATCACAAATATCCACATTGTACTATATTTAATGTTACTAGTTTTAGTTGCAACATTGTATTACTGTAATTTGTTTGAGGAAGCACAGTGTAACTAAATATACTTGCAGAACTTGCACACCCTTCAAAACAGTTGGGCAAGCATTCCAACATTATGCATTTTAGTAATCCTTGTAACATGTCTATATATTATCAAAATAATCTTCAGAATATTGCTTTAACACCCATTAAAGGAAAAAGACTTTAATCAGAATCCACTTACACTGAGGTCATAGCAGATAAGAATGTAAGACAAGTATAAAGTAGACATTGTCATGGTAACAGTGACTCTTGTTTATCTGCTGCTTGTCCAGGCTTAACAATGAGCATTATCTCGCAGAGTTGACTACTGACTTGTGCAAATCCTGCAAGATACAGCAACTATGTAGCCCTCATCTTGAACTGAGCCATAAAAAGTTTCACTTTAAAATGAGTTAAAGCCGGTTATTGTATGCTGGTACTGCAAGTTGTCTTGCTGGTGGTTGTGAATTGTGGATAAAACCTGTTTTTCTTTTTAAGAATTCCCTACTTCAAATGTATTAATATTTACTATTTTATTGATGTCCTGGTAGTGGTGGTGGGGAAATTATAAGGCACTCACACAGCAGTACACAATACTGTGTCAGGCAAGGGGGTAATGGATTTAATGAGTGTGACCCACATAACACACTTTGTAGTTCAAGGCTGCAGGAGTGAAGTTTTGTGATGTTACTTATAAAGGAAGCTTTATAACTTCTTAAGTTAAATGGTAGTTAGACCAAAGGAGGAAGTTTTGCTAATTTATTTTTTTTTTTTGTTTGTTTTTTTTTTAAATTATTTGCCAGTTTGTTTGGTTTTTTTTGTTTTTTTTGGGGTTTTTTGGCCAGTTTCAGTATATTTTCAGCATGACTTTTAACTTTTGTTGGGTGTCTCCAAATCATTAATCTTCAGAATTTCTCACAATGCCATATAGATGTAGAACACCTATGGAAATACACCTGGTACCACAATTGGAGTATGATTGGAGTGTTTTATCATATGTAGTAGATTGAGACATACAGTGTGTGGTGGAAGGTAACTGAGTATCAATATCTGCTGATTTGAACCCAAGTCTCACAGCCTGGCAGCATTGACAACAACCCTCTGAGTCTATACTCATGTACTCTATAAATATATTTGAATGAATAAATAAAATGATAAATGGGGTGTGTGTGTGTGTGTGTGTGTGTGTGATTTTTATACACACATTTTATTTTTATATATATATATATATATATATATATATATATATATTATATATATATATATTTATATATATATATATATATATATATATATATATATATATATATATATATATATTTATATATATATATATATATATATATATATATATATAAAAATAAATAAAAAGTGTATGGTTAACTACATTCTAGAGGATATATTTGTCATTCAATGTCAGTGAGACATTCAGATTTTACCTAATTTTTCCTTACGTTTCTGAAATGAACTGTCCTCATAGGGAATAGGGAAAATTAAATAACATCTTTCCTTTTCCCCCCTTTCCCGAACATGTAGCCTACACAGCAGCTGTGACCAAGTGTCGCTGTAATGATCTACAAAAACTTGTGCTGCACTGAAGTCCCGTGCAAGTCTGTTCCTCCTATATTAGCCTGTCTCAAGTAGACTTGTAACCTCTTGGCAAACACCCAGAAGGATACCCATGTGCATCTGATATGGGCCCAGTTTGTTTCATGAAGCTCTGATCACAGTTCCCCCATTGGATGTGTGACATGACTAGAAATTTCACTACTCATTTTTGTGTAAAGTGAAGGGTTATGTTGTAGTGGATTTGACTAAAGGTGTCTCCCACACTGTCAGTGTTTACCAAATTTCTGTCACTGCTCCAGTACTGTTACTGGTCATTTCTATATCGCCAGTAGACGAATGGGGTAAATCTCTAACCCTTTAGCTAAAAAAGCTCCAGGGATCTCAAACGTTTTCAATAGTTAGACAAAATCATTGTGATAATTGCAATGGAAGGCTGGACAACTTCAGAGTTCTTTCTCCACAATGTTGTTGGTTTTTTTTTTTGGTTTTTTTTGTGGGTATCAATCGTGTGTATGTGTGTGTATAGTCTTTGTCTCTTGATTTTATCTCATAGATTTGTTTCTTTGTTTGTAATAAGCCGTGGTTTCAAAATGTATAGTGCTCTGGTTTGTGATGTAGGAATGAGCAGTCTCTGAGGGCCATATCGACTTCAAAGGGATCACATTTTAATCTCTTTGAGAAGAAGCCACTCTTGTAAATAATACAGACTGATTTTTCAAGTGAGCAGTTTTATCATTGTCTTTATGTGACTATAAACATTGTATGTTCACTTTTTTTAATTTATTTTTTTTAAAGTAGCAAATGCTTAAGCAGCAGAGTTGTTCACCAAAACAGTTGAGTTTTAGATTTGTCACCAAACAACCCCCACACCCCATGAGCATTTGGACATTTAATTGGGCAAATTTGACATTTGAGATTTTAACATTCAAGGAAGCTGGATAAAAGAGGCTTGAACATTAAAAAGATTTGCATGTTATTTTAGGGCCATAAAACAGTAAGCATAGGAAGGTCAGTCACGCTGGGGGAGGGGTGGAGTTGCACAAGTTTTGTTGTCTGTAAACTCATCACTGCTTTGTGAGGTTTTGGCCCTTGGAGGGGTGGGTGGGTGGGTGTGTGTGTGTGTGTGTGTGTGTGTGTGAGTGAGTGAGGCTAGTCGAATGCCAGTTACAAAGTTGCATCTGCTGAGAGGAACATGTGTCTTCAGCAGTCTCCTGTGTGTTATGCGAGCCCAGAAAACACTCTGCTGGTGCGTCTGAGCTCTTCGCGGTACAGCACGTGTTGTCAGGGCAAGCCTCTTTCTGACACTGCTGAGGGAAACACACTTGGCACTTGAACTTGGCCTGCCTCACCCTTCAAGGAGCTGTTTGACTGCTCCTGTGACCAAAACCTGCTGAAAGAAGTATGTACAAGCTGTTAATTCTGTCTGTATTTAGTTGGCTTTGGTGTTTTTTTAATTCAAGTCTTTTATTTCCAATTACAGGCTAAAGTGGCTGTTGTGGATTATTATTATTATTATTATTATTATTATTTATATTATTTTTCCCCTTTATCTATCTATCTCTATCTATCTATCTATCTATCTATCTATCTATCTATCTATCTATCTATCTCTATCTATCTATCTATCTATCTATCTATCTATCTATTTATTTATTTATATTTAAGGTTTATACTTTGTCTATTTGTGCTGTTTGTTTTTATAGCTTATTGTGGTAAAGTATGTTAGCTTGATGGTGCCGTTTGAAAGAAATTCTCAAGGCAGAGGAAGCTGCAAAGCTATTGAGGAAGGTAGGAAGGTTATGCTTGGACACTAAGGTGCGTCAATTTTGTTTTGCACTCATTGGTTTGAGAATTGGTTTTGATAGAGTGGACTACATAAATAGGTGCTGCTCAGGGAGACGTGCACACGCACACAACACACTAAAGTACTGTCCTCTTTACTTGTTTCATTAGTAAAAGCAAGTAAATGTACTGTAGCAACTTCCCTTTTTGTGGTAGGAAGTAAATGTTTTTCTGTAAGCTTTTGACATACGCAGTTACAAAGGCAAGCACAACCCTTGCAATAGCCTAAATTTTAAAAAAAAAGTCAGACCATTAGGTGATGTAAGAAGTTTTGGGAATTAACTAGAGGGAGAAAAAAAATTTATTTATTTTTTTTCTATCTGAGGCCTACTTTGATATGCTAGTGAAATTTCAGCAAACACTCCTTTGAGCCCTTGTCTGTCTCAATGGTTGACGTTTATCCCATCTTGTCAAAAATACATGAACATGGCATTCCAGACTGCATTATGTTCAACAGATTATACAGATTATAATGCCAGTTTATACAATATTCTTCTCCACTTTTACTGATGAAATATAACTCAGTTTCAAACAGTTTTTAAAATTACTGTGATATTAAAAGTGCTGCAATTTGATGTCTGACTGAGTGATGACATGTGAGATTAGATAAGTAAGAGGTTTGCTTTGGTACATTACTTAAGGTTTGTGACCCTTTGCTCACAGTGAAAAGTCAAATAAATTTAGTTTGAAATTATACCTTTTTAAAGATGTTTAGATTGCCTCGGTCATCTGTTTTGCTATATTAGTGTGTTATTGTCAGGAAGCAGGTAGCATCGGTGTGAGAATGTTTAAAAAAAAAAAAGTGGAACTTTAAAATGTTTTACTCAAAGATTTAAAGATGTTTTTCCTCTTAAAGATTTACAAACTTGAGACCACATTAAACTGATAAGTGAATATTTAAAAAATTACAAAAAGTTGTAAAACTTTTCCCAAGTCCTCAGACACACCCTCTCTCTCACACACACAGGGTATAAAACACCTTAATTCTAATTAGTAATTTACCAAAATCATGGGTACAGATTACCTCATTTAAGTGTAAATGTCAGTGTCCAAGTGGTGAACTGATGTGAAGTCTGGTTTCACAACTGAACAGTAGCACCCAGACCCAGCAGTCATATAATCCTAGAACATGCATGTCAATAATGCCTTTTCTTCTCTTTCAGTGGAGCAATCAAATGGAATGGTCATTTGCCCAGCAAAGAACACCCATACCTCAGTCGTGGTAAGATTAGTTAATTTCTCTAAAGTGTGTGTGTGTGTGTGTGTGTGTGTGTGTGTGTGTGTGTGTGTGTGTGTGTGTGTGTGTGAGAGAGGGAGAGAGAAGGAGAGACAGACAGACACACACACACACACAAATAACGCCCATACCTCATTCGTGGTAAGATTAGTTAATTTCTCTAAAGTGTGTGTGTGTGAGAGAGAGAGAGAGACACAGAGAGGCACACACTGCATCCAGCATTTAAATATTTTGTTCAATGTCTGGTACATCCTATTTCCATATACAGTATTCAGTATACTAAAACGGTGTTACCGTTGGTGATGTGAACAATTATGAGGCAAATGGAGTGACTGTAAAATGTACAAGACTGGAAGTATGATGACAGTTGGAGCAAAAAAAAATATCATTGATAATTGCTGCTGCCACAAAGAGGCAAGGAAAGGGATATTGAAATAAAGACTGTAATTTGCATATCTGTCTTGTGGACTGGTATCTAGATAGACTCTTCTTTCTATGCAATTTGTTTCACACCATACATCTGGGAATGCAGCAGATATGAACTTAAATAATTACAGTTGGCCAGATAATTTGGAGAATAAACAGTACTGATGTCTGTTATTTAAAAAAATGTGGTGATTAATTTTGGCCATTCAGAAATCGAAACTAGTTTCGTTGGTAAACTTATTAGCCTTGTTAAGCAAGATGGCAGTTGGTGTGAGCTTAAGCTTTTTTTCTTTTTTTCTTTAAATTACCATTACTGTTATATTAGCACACAACCATTTGTTACAGGTGTACCTGATGTGCAATTTTATTTATTTGTTTTATTCTTATTGTGGGCTAAGATGTGCTCAGCAGTAGGTTCTAGGGAGATATCTAGGGAAATATAGGGAGGAAGACTGCATGTATGTGCCAGTGCTATTAGGTCATTAGTCAGTAACAGCTGGTTTTATGTCATAATTAATGTTAATAAAATGAGTAGAAAAGCAGTAAAATTCCTCACTAAAAGAAGAGTGAGAGAAAGAGGGGTCTTATGGTTGCCCCTTTTTTGTCTTTAAGGGCCATAAAGGCATGTGTTAATGTATAGTTTGTATAGATTAAGAATGGTATCACTCTCCAGTAGTCAGGTTTAGTCACAGCAGACACTTGAGTCTAGATTGTAGAATCGTGGGATGGTAGGTGTGCTTATAAACTGCTCCTTCATTCCATTAAAACATATTACATAAGACAGAAATCAAGAATACATATAAAGCACATGAACTTAATTTAACATATAAATGTTGGTAGTCATATATTCACATATCCTTTACCAGATAAAGTTCGTAATCCCTTTCATTTGGAGGTTAGATTGTATAGAGATGTAACAATAACATACCAAAAGTACATCACTGCATGCAGTTTGGATATATTTAACTTTTGTTTGTGGTGTTTTTATCATGTCAAAACTTTCCATAACATTGGAACAGGTTTTTAGTTATCTCTTTGGTTTTGTGCTTTCAGGTTGGCATCGATGCCCCGGTAGGGTGGGTGGGTGTGTGTGTGTGTGTGTGCGTGCGTGCGCCTGTTGGCCGCGAGCGAGTGAACTGCCACACACGCGCATGTGCATGAGTCGGCGAACGCGCAGGGCCTGGACGTGCCGTAGCAGCACAGAATGGTTTGTGAGTTTTCACGGGGGTGCAGGCCGTACTGTGCTGCGGCAGTAACACCAGGACAGGCTCACTCTGGATTTAAGGAGGAAAGGAAGGGAAAGTATGCAAAACAGTAGCCGGAATCTTTGTGAACGTTTGCGCGTGTGCGCGCGCACATGTTTTGGATGTGCATGCGTGACTCCTGAATGTTGCTGCGACTGGCTGTCTGGCTGTAGCAGCACGTAAATATTGGAGTTAAAGCAATACTGAATCCTCCAGTATTGACCGTGCTGCTGAAGTTAGGCAGGCCATTTACCGTCCACCGGGGTCTGTGTCCTCCAGGCGCAGGTTGTGTGTGTGTGTGTGTGTGTGTGTGTGTGTGTGTGTTCTGCTCGAACTGTAGAACTCGCCAGTGGAGAATGGAGGTAGTTCATCTTTCAAAACGGCACAAAAGGAGCAGTGAATTGGGATGAAAATGTGCTTCAACACTGATTACCACAATGTTAGGTTAAAAAATGAACCAAAAAAAAAAAAAGTTGTAGTTGATATGCTTGTTTATTTAGTGATGGAATACAAAACTGTTGCATCTATATCAAAATTACTAGGAATGTAAAGTTATTCATCTAGTATGGGTTCAGTCCTCTGACAGTGTGGATTATCCGTTGTATACATTAACTTTATTGTGCAAATAAAAATAAGAAAAAGCAATAAATGAGTGTTGTTGCCAATTTATACAAATGAATGGCTTCATTTGGTAAAATCGGGTATGACACATTACAAAACTTTCGAACTTTATTTTATGATAAATTCAGTACACGGTTAACATGAATTAAGTCTACCATTCAGCAAATTGTATGGAATTATGGATCATAAAAAAAACAACCGAGTAAGAAAAAAATCCATATGATGAAACAGCCTGAGCCAAGCGCGTTCAGTAAAACTATAAATATACACGACTCTTAAATGTTCCAAATGAGGCATTGTTGTGTTAAAAGATAAAACGGTCATTTTAGTTTTTCCGCACATAATGCCCTAAATAACACAGCATCGCCATCTTCTGGGAAACCTCAAATTGCCTCGGGTTCTCATATGGCCTGATGGCTTTTCCTCGTGCTTTTTCCCGTTTGGAATGTCACAATAAATAGGCAGTTTTACCGTAATTTAAGAGATTTGCTCATTTTAGTACTTTTCAATTCGTTTTCTGCATGTGATTTTGTCTGCTGTAATTGAGTCTGATTACAAGACAATTTACATTAACGTTGCATTCAAAAGCGTAAGCAATTTTCTCCTCCGAAGAAAAGGCACGGTTGAACGAATGCCATCCCTTAAACGCGGATCCAACAGGGCAAGAACATCTATAACATTGACAAGTGTTCGTTCGTGTGGGTCAATGGCACAAAGTCTAAAAAGATTATATATATAAATAAGTCTTAGCTGGGTAGTAACACAGCTTTGCAAATACGTTCACTATATACATTTGTGTATGTGCACAATGTACACGTGTTGTCAAAGTAGATTACTGTTGTTTATGCCGTTTATTTATATAGATATCTTTCATCTCACCTTGCAGATAACTGCTTCGTCGAAGAAATCGCTTTGCTGAAATTCGAGGTCGTGGTTTGACGCCCGATACTCTGGCAGACGTACATCAAATTCTAAGTCGGATTTGCAGGTCGTTCGATAAACACGGATGTCTTAAGGTCAGGGCATCAACAGCTTTGTAACAAAGTACGCGAAATAAACTTCTGAGTAGGTCTAAATTCTTCAATTTATTTGTCGGATGGAAGACGTTTCAAAACATAAGAACTAGTAAAAAATTCAGTTTCGCGTAGCTGTCCAGCCGTGTCAATAACTTAAAGCAATTGATTTAAGTTTTCAGATAGTATAGGTCGTAGCGAGCCAGTCTGCGGACACGTTTCCATTTAAACCTTTAAACTCAGGATCCGTCTCATCTGGTATTTGGAGAGATTCGTCTTGAGCCAGGACATTGTGAAAATTTGTACTCCGACTTGACAAATGAATACACACTGGCCTTGCTCCTTATACAAACTCTTGATCTGGACTTTACAGCAGCCTACCCTCAACAGGTGCTTGCTCTTATTAATCCGATTCCTGTTAACCTCACAGACAAGCTACCGAAAGACAAACGGTCACCATCTGTGACTCGTTAAACAAAGGTCGAGTAAATTTTGTAAAATAATGATCGGGATGCTTGAATTGTAGAAGTGGAACATCACAAGGCCAGCACGTTGAGGCAGCCACTTCAGAGACTGCCGTGTCAAACCTGCGTGAGGAGAAATTATTTGCGGAGTAGGCTAAATTATTGAAGATTTAAGGTTTGATTTATCAAGAAAACATGGAAAAAACAACACTTGAAGAGTAGGTTCACAAATATGCGCGTCATTAGTAGGCTACATAATAAAACAACTTATGGGATGTCAAATTAATTATAAAAACGGTGCCATAGACAACTTCACGTGCTAATGAAGGGTCGTTCCGGCTATAAGCACTGTCAATTAGTAAATGATTGCCATCAATTTTCTGTCAGATTTCACATCCAAAAGCGGAATACATGTAGCTTTATCAACATTATTCTGCCCAGAAAACTTCATACGAATATGGCGCTATTACAAAATTAGGCTCTTGCATAAGATCACAGAAACTATCGACTTATTTTCATACCATCGTGTTTTTGTATATATATAAAAATAAAAATTATCTGAAAGGATCTTCGTGAAAACAATCAAACTACTGCCCGTTGCAGAGGAGAAAACTAGACGTCCTTGATTCTGTGATGACTCAGCTGACACTGAGGTGCGCGCGCGTGAGTGACTCCCATTTCGCTTTTGCGCTCCAATTAGTGCAGGTTGTTTTTATGTCTGCGTTTTCAGGGCTAACCACAATGGTTTATTTAGATGCGTTGAGTCAACCGCTTATTTTACACGTTTACTTCTTGTTGCACAAGAATGATAAAACTCGACGTCTTGTCTCTGACCATCTCTCGTCACCCCCCCCCCATGCCTACGCAAACTTTTATAACAACTAATTGCTCTGTTCTGAGCTACTTCGCATAGCTATTGTATGTATATATGTGTGTGCAAAATTTATATATATTTATTTATTTTATATATATATATATATATATTTATTTAATATATATATATATATATATATATATATATATATATATATATATATATATATATATATATATATAGCGCCAGTTATTTTCGTTGTCACTAGTTCGTTAAGGCCTATTCTACGAAGATAAAGCGATATGCAGATAGTAATCTTCAAAGGGCAGTTAAAATGCTCTTCAAAAGACAAAGGTTCTTGCAACACCGCTTCACTCGTGTTCGAAGCTTGAATGACTCTCAGCCAGTTCTTTGAATAAGCCGCCACATCGAACATCAGAGTATAACTACAGCTATGGCTGTATTTTACCGCACACAGTAAGCCATCCACGGTTTAGAGCTGCGACAAAAGTTAGATTCCCAATCTCTCACCAAACAGCAGTGGGAGCCTAAGTGACTAAGTGTCGTTACGAATATGCTTGGAGTAGTAGCCTATAGTCTACCTCTAGGAAAGTAAGCAAATACAAATAGATCAAATGGTGACACCAGAAATATCGTCACGTAATATTCGACCTACTGTGCCGTCTTTTGGTCCGTTTACCTTGACATCTGTTTGCGCGTAACCCCAGAGGCCGTTTAAACGTAACGGTCGCCTAAACTGTTTCAGCTGTCAGGGAATCCCGTGAAACTACTGACGCTGTTTAACGGCAGTGCGCGCGGGGTGACCGAGACACGCGCTCTTTTATTGGACGGGAACTGCGTGCGCCAGTTACTAGGGCGCTCAGCAAATGCGATCATGGCGGTTTGTTGCCGTGCAGATTTCGGCACTCTTGAGTGTAGTTACTATTTTAGGTGAACGTCAAGGCAAAACTAGTGTTTAAAATGCTATGACGATTCAAACTGCAAACAGTTAAATCGCATAAATAAAGACCATCTCATTAAATACAAAGGTCGATGTTTAAAATGTCGTTTTTTTCTAAACAGCCAGGTAGTGTGACTTACTTCCAAATATGAGGTGTTGCCATGCAAACTTGATGGTTTGAGCAAGTAGGCTAAGTTAAGCCTCTAAGGGTAGAGAGTTTGACATGACTTTGCTTAATTTTATTTCTGCGGTTTTTCGCTCTGTATGCTACTTACATACGATCATTTAACCATATAGGTTAACTCAATGCACAACGTTCAGTAAATTGTTTCCTATCATAATTATTTTAGTGGTTTTTAAACACAGGTTATTACTACCCGGCCCTAATTAAATTTATTGTTATAAATCACCGCATAGATATTTGAACTAAAGGCTGATTACCTTAAGTGACGGTCTTTAGTATCCATAAATAGTGTTGAATAGCTTTGCTATTAAGCGGCAAATGCGGATATTATTATTATTATTATTATTATTATTATTATTACTACTACTACTACTACTACTACTACTACTAATAATAATAATAATAAAAACAATAATAATAAAAACAATAAAAACCAACAACAGCTTAGTGTTCACTAGAGGTCACCATTGACTTTCCTCAACGTTTCACGACCGTCAATGTGCTACGTCATTTCCGGATATTCAGGATTGCGGATGTGAGCAGAAGTGAGTGATCCCAGTTAGAATGACGGGCGAGTAGCGTGATTTCAGGATTACATCGGTGATCAGTACAACTTATATCGAGACCGTTACCTGTGGAGATATATTATGGCGGGTTTGTTTTCGTTTTGTTTCGACTGCATTGGTCGCAGTAGCTCCAGCCACGTTACACTAAAAGAAATGCCCACGGTTCAACTAGACACGCATCACATGGGTGAGTAAGGCTGATGTGATATGGCAAATATAGCTTTAACTTAAACTTTCGCCTCCTATGGCAGTATAGCCACGGTGTGTGAGATCTGCACATCTTCTCGCCTTCTGTCGTGCGCATTTCGACGGGTTTTTTCTGCCTCCTGTGTGCCTGTGTAGGAACCGATGTTGTCGTTGTGAAAAGGGGTAGAAGAATATGCGGTACAGGTGGCTGCATCGCAAACGCTCCTCTCCATCAAAATAAGAGCTACTTTGAATTCAAAATTCAGTCTACCGGTAAGTTTGGGGGCGTTCGTTTACCTATGCTTACATTTAAACGAAGATGACTAAGAAGTGCTTATCGGTAGCTAGTGTGGCTAAAATAATATCGTATTCTAGCTCTTAAAATAATATCTTCTTTTCTAGTGGTCACCAGTGTGATAACTGGCTCTTAACACTTGCAGGCGTCTGGGGAATAGGAGTTGCTACGCAGAAAGCTAACCTTAACCAGGTCCCAATGGGTCGGGACGCAAACAGTTTGGTGCTGAGGCAAGACGGATCTGTGTACTGTAACGACGAGGAGAAGAACCGGCTACCAGCTAACAGCCTACCACAGGAAGGAGACATCGTGGTGAGTTAAGGCGCTTGAGAAGCTGTGATGTAATTGATAGGGTGGTGGTAAACGTGTCGTTTGCACAGTGATCTTTACTACGCCTCCTATGTACGACATAAGTAAAACTGCAAATAGAAATAAAATGGAAGTAAAATTTAAATCCAAAACGAGCAAGCTACAGATATCACTATAACACAGAACGCTACTGTTGTTCTAGGGCATAAGCACAGAACACTAAACATTACCACTATTCAAGAGCATAAAACTAATCTATTATACTATTATTGAAGGACCCTACCATTAGTGAGCATACAACGGCATGTTTTTATGTGCTGAATTTATGAAAGCATGCTCAGCTTTTGTCAATATTTTAAATGTACTTTGGAAAGGCTGTTGATGCTACAGACAACTATTTGTTTTTGTTGTTGTTTTGGCAACATTCTTTTCATGTGGAAAGAAAAGTTTATCCTGAGCAATCCCTATCTTATATATCTTGTAAATATACTTCAATAATAGCAATTTTAAAGATGTTAACTATACAATCACAAGCTACCAATGTCAGTACATAGTTACTTATTTCTCTAAATTCAGTTCATCCAACTAAATTCATCCAACTCGTGCTGAACAGCATCTGCAGGAGAAAATAAAGCGCTGTACTGCTTTTTAAATTATTTTCATTAATACCTGCAAACTAGAAATTAGTCACATATAATTTAATAAGCTTCCGTCTACCTACAAATGAAACACAATACATAAGATCTCTGTCAAAGCAATGACATCATTATTAACTGAGCAGATAAGAGAGGTTGAGTTGACTTTTGGAGTACATGTTACCCCTTATATTCCCACCAGTGGGTCTGGGCTTTCTGTCTCCACTCTTGTAACTAATCCATACATAGTTACTGAGTAATTCATGGCATTTACTGAGCAGTATGCCTTAAGATAACTTAACTTAACTAATAAACAAGGAAGTTTGAGAGGTTAATTCCTATATAATCAGGCCTGCTGCTGCGAATAGATTGTCATGACAAATTTTACAACATTTCCTAACAGGACAGCCAGACGTCTTCTCATGAATGTTCTTTTTAATAGCTATGAAGTTGTAATAACACAGACGTTTTGCTGTGTAAGTGTTACAAAGAGGTAATAGTAAGGTAATGCGCGATCAACTCCACGTTGGAGAAGCAGAGAGAAGACTGGCAGGTCATTTTTGTTTAGCACCTTTCACGCATCAGGGTCTATGGCTTTCCATTTGCAGCAAAGGGCATTACGTTATTGACACCACTGTTAATATTGTTGGTTAGTCCTGTGGTAGTGATTAGGTTAGGAAACTTGAGGTAAAAGGCCTCATTTAAATACTTTGGAACCCCTTGGAACAAATGTGACTGCTTCTTTCTTGCTATTGTAATTACAGTCCCCACTGTAACTACTGTCTTTAGTGTAATTATTGTTTAGTATGTTGTGTGCTTAGTCTCTCCTGTTCGACAAGTGTGTCTGGACGTGTTTTTATGCTGCTGCCACAAAACAATTTCTCTCTGGGATTAATATCTTTTTACTGAAATTTAAAACCAAGTAGGTTATGGTATAGGTGTTGAGAATTCTGTTACAAACATCCTATTTCTCTTAGAAGATTTTCAGTCTCACATGTGCATAGAAAATTTTGCACGCATCATTCAAATCGTTTTCGTTTGTTTGTTGATGTCCAGGGAGTTACATATGACCACGTGGAGCTTAATTTGTACCTGAATGGGAAGAACATGAACTGTCCAGCATCAGGCATTCGAGGGACAGTTTTCCCTGTAGTATATGGTAAGGCGCACTGTTGTGGAAACAGCCATTTATCTTTCCATGGAAGGCATTACATCACCATTACTTCCCCCAAAAGACTTTATTAGTTCCTTTTACACGTATTGTAGAGCATGAAATGTTGCCAAAATGACCCTTCCGGAAATGTCTGATCTTTCTCATACAGTGTCCATTAACTGATTTTTGATGTGGTGAATACCATTCAGGCCTGACTGCAGGGAGGACACCCTGTTATGTGGCTTGCTTGTTTGTATTTACGCTTTACGGCTTTGTCTTATTTTTTGTCTGTGAGAGGTTGACTTTTAGTGACACCATATCTAATATGAACATTTATGTTTAGGAAACTTGAGTTTTTGCTGGAATTCTCAGTTGTTCTTCATTTCACTGAATTAACCTTTTTTTTTTTCCCACCCTTTTCTCCCTTTTTGCAGTGGATGACAGTGCGATACTGGATTGTCAGTTTGGTGATTTCTACTACCCTCCTCCACAAGGCTACCAAAAGATTCTCTTTGAGCAGCAGATCTTCTGAACTTCAGCCCACCCCCCTGCTCACCACCTGTCCACTCACGTGTCACCTGTATCCGGTCCAACGGTTACGTCCCAGCCGGAGGCGGCGCACGGATTGAACTGAGCGTTGTATGTTTTTAATCATGTGGCTGATGCTTTGCTCTGCAGGTGTAGTGTTATGTCTTCTCTGATTTTGTTAGTTTTTTGGTTTGGCTAATGCAGAATTGGTCCATGTTAGCATACAGAATACCCCACTCTTGCCCTATAGTATTTATGAAATTTTATGAAGTCTTATATTATTAGGTGCATATATTCAAGGTCTTTTAAAAAAAGATCTCTTCTAAATTTTGAGCACTGTGCTTCACATCCCAAAGAATACACTACTTTTACAAAGACTCATTTGACTAGTGTTCTTCTGTAATCATGAGTTCTTGAAAGGTGGATGGAAATCAGAGATATAATCAGGTGGAATGTTACACCTGACCAGACCAACATTTTAGAACTGAGCAACAGTTATAGTTGTTGCTTAAAGTTAAAGATAATCTGTATTTCAGTAGAATCAAACGGGGCAGCCAAATCTGGAATTGTCATTCAATTTATTCATGTTTAAACTTCTGAAATGAAACTCAGTACTGTTTGTATTTCCTCTCCTCACACCGTTGAGATCATCCATGTTTAGAGTTGATTTTCCCCTCATAGCACTTCCAACACATAGCATTACATGTGGTTTTACAAAGATATATTTATCCGTCTTTGTAATAGTTCACTACGTTTTACTTAGACCTCTTACAATGATCGTCAGACTGACGCAATATTAATAATGATTTTGGAGATATGTGCGTGCCAGAAAATAAAGATGATATAGTGCCTATAGTGA
The DNA here is from genome assembly GCF_041902795.1 of Electrophorus electricus. NCBI lineage: Eukaryota > Metazoa > Chordata > Actinopteri > Gymnotiformes > Gymnotidae > Electrophorus > Electrophorus electricus. Next base: position 11,011,510 of record NC_137514.1, on the reverse strand, counting down.
GTATTTTATATCCAAAGTGAAATAAGTACATTTGTTTAGTACACTGTTTCCGTTAAGAAACAATGTGTGAAATATAAAATGTCTGATAATCGCAATATTTTGTATACACTAATCAGTTACTTGTGTTTTTTTTTTCGTACAGTAATAAAGATGTTGCGCTTTGTTAGTTCTTTGCAGTTTCACTGGAAATGGATTTTAAATCATTGGCATACCTGCTATTGAGTGGGCGACAAATGAAACTGATTAAACAACGATTCAAACGGAGTATTTGAACGGAGAACTGTTTTGGCGATATCGGTGTTCATTTGCCAAAAATGTAGCGGATGGGTCATCCGGTGGAATATGCGCAATATTTACGCAGACTGACGTAGGTTGCAGCTCTATTACTTTCAGCGCCTCGCATGGTTATACCGGCGCTAGGACATATGCGTGATGTACCGACTACTGTGAGCCACTTACGTTGCACATTATCTGTGTTAACGAAGTTAAATAAGGTGTCTAAAAAACTTAAGAATTTTATCAAGTAAGACTTCGACCCCCCCCCCGATTAAAATCCTTGCGCTTGGCTCCGCCCCTTGCTGTTGGCTCCTCCCCCCGGGTCCTCCGTTCCTGCCCCACCACGTTCTGTCACGTTCTGTTGCCCCAACCACTCGGTTCTACGGTTGGACCGTCTACTTCCCCTCGTAGGAGCTCCGTACGTCGGACTACAGAGAGAGAACACAGCCATGGCCGAAAACGCCGGCTTGGAAAACCATCGCATTAAGAGCTTTAAAAACAAGGGACGAGATGTCGAGGTGGGTTGGAGTCATGTCGAGCCAGCTGGACGAACCTTTTTTGCCCCGTCGCGGGGCGGCTTTGCGCGATGTTTGATGCGATTTGCGGTCGTTTCGTGTCGGATGCGAGTAGGATTTGATTAAAGCTTGAATCCGGAACACCCTCCTCCACCACCACCACCACCACCAGCAGCTGCTGCTGCCACCATCACATGCGGAGCAGGCGCGGCCTACAAAAAGGCCTATTTAATCACACCTATTTCTTAAATACTTGCCAGTTGTCTGTTATGTGATATCGTTGGTTATAAGAAAATAAACTGTTATATGACTTTTATATTATATGACTTTCTTTTTGGCCGGGCTGTTTGTGGTGACCGACGATAACGAATGAGTTAGCCAAGACAGCTATAGCAAGCTCGTTATCACGAACCAGCTAGCTATTTAGTTAATTTTAACACCACTTGAAATAAAGCAGAAGTGTTTTTCATAGCTCGGGTTGTACACATATCTTGTTGGGGTGGTTTAGTGAGATATAAATTGCTCTGAAACGGCCATATGCGGCGGATGGTGACTACGAGCGAACACTTGCTTTTGTGCCGGTGTTAACGTTAGTTAGTCGACTGGCTAGCTAGCTTGGCTAAGCTAACTGTCTAATAAAGCTAGGTTATTCATCAACAGCTGGTCTAACGCGACCTTTTTCGATCTGTTGTAATAGATGAGGTTTGGCTAGCTGCTGTCTTTTAAGCACAAACACATTAAAGCATGCAGCTCGGAGAAAGCGCATTTACTTAGAAACGTTAGCTGTATGTCACCGAAGACAGTCTTGCTTTTGCTGACACCGTTGGCTAGCAAACCTCGATAATTACAAATGGGGCCTAAATCTGTGCTGTACTTTTGCCTTAAGGTATTTCTTTGCTTTGTGGTGTTTTGCCTTAAGGTGTTTCTATGCTTCGTGGTGTTACATTTTCTTTCTAACGGCTAACATCAAACCGACTATAGGGACAGGTCGCGGTCATCGTCAATAAGTCCTAACTTCTGGTTGCCTGATGCACGTTGTGTGTGTGTGGCCACGGTATTCAACTTTAAAACGTATCCTTAGATATTAAGACCGATTATATATATTTTTTCTAGAAGAGTACGACAATAACAAATGTGTTGTGCATCGGCGACTATTTTTAAAATTCAGCTTCATAGTGCTTTTCTATGCTATGACTTTGTACGTACATATGTAGTGTACGTGCAGAAAGGAGCTCTGGTGAGTGAAGTGTTCCGTGTACGTCAAAACCCATTTAAGTCGTCGCGGTGCTTTCGTTTTTTGAGCAAAAAAACAATTTCATTATTATCTGAAATCGGTTGTTTAGTTTGAATATTCCAAATGATAGTCCCACTACAAGCAGTCGCGACTAGCTAGTTGTTTGGAAAAGTTCAGGCTGGTGTTAACATGGCTGAAGTTGTTGGCCGTAGTGATCACCACTGGTTTTCAACAATTCCAGGAATTTTAAATAAGTGTCATTTCAGCGTTCATGTTCGGTCACCCAGAGAACAAACGGCAGTACACATAGGCCAGGCTTGACTTGGAGGAGGAACTGTGGAATTACTCAGTCACTTTTTGGCATTATTTGATTTGTGTAGTAGGAGGAAGAGCTATGGCTAGTGTACAGAGTGGCATGTCACTGATCCACAAAACGGGCCTCAAGTTGGGTGTATTGGCATATGTAGGTTCGGGGCTATCTTTATCAGCTGTCTGGAGTTTGGCATTACAGAGGTTGACCAAGTGAAGTTGGTTGCTGATTCCTGTCTAGAAAGGCTTTTTTAGACCCTTATATGTTAATGCTTTGTAGTTCCCCCATAAATGAACAAGATTTGCAAAGAGAGAGTTCTACTTCCTCAAGGCCTACTCAAATGGTTAGATGTAATATTTGTTCCCTTCTATTTAGAAGTCAAAGAGAAACATTGAGTTATAGGCATGGCTATCACTTCTGAGGTTTTGGCCAATACAGGCTGATTTTGGGGCAGGCGGACCAGAGAGCCGGTGTATTTGACCTCCCGCGCAGAGCGCCGTTACCCAAACCTGTTTAGTTTTTCCGCGAATTAGGCAGTTTTTTGCTGGTGACCATGTCTTTGTTCCACCCCGCCAACTGATTTTCAGAAGAATAACCCAGACTTTCCCAATAATAATAAGAGCTGCAAATCCCCTTAAACATGTTACTCTGTAACTGCTGTGCTGTCACTTTTCTAGTCATGGATTCTTTGTGGAAAGCTTGGCTAGTAAAGGCTTGAGCCACAGATCAACTTTATTGATCGTTTAGGTTAAACCTTACGGTGGTTTAGGTTAGTTTAGCACTAGAGCTCTCTCATTGCTGCACACACACACGCACACGCACGCACACACACACACACACACACACACACTGTGTCATTATGTTAGTCTCTGCAGTGCCAAGCTGTCAAGTCACTAGTCAAGCTTCAGGCCTCTGGCTCATGTAGTGTTTCCCTACTGCTCTGCCCTGATTTCAGCATACTGTGACTCATCACAAATACACACACACACAGACAAAGTGAATCTTATACACTAATTACACACTCTTCTTTTATACAACACCGCGTAGGCCTGTACTAAGGGTTCACGCATGTCGTGAATGTATTAATCTGATTCTGTTGACCTAATGGTGAGTCTTTTTTTGAGGGGACCCTGGTCTACTAATTGTTAACAGCTGTAGTCCAGGGATGCTCACTTCTGGTTCTGGAGGGTCAGGGTTGGTGAGTTCTAAACCTGATGGTTAACCAACAAGGGCACTGCTGTGCAGGACGTCGCCATGTTGTAGGCTATAGTCAGGGTTGAATAAAAGGGCCGATTGCTGGTTCGGAGCCCAAGGATGTTCTTGGCAGATTCTCGTTGGCTGGAGGCAAGCGATGCATCCTCCCTTTCCCTACCCTATTGATTTTACTGCTTCGCATGACCTGGGAGTGGAATTCCTAACGTAATGTAAGGTGTTTGAGCAACAGGGCTACTCTGCTACTTTCTTTCCTCTGCCAGTGTAGCATGCTGTTGCTCATCTTCCCTTCTCTCCTTTGGGGGGGGGGCGCAATCACGTAGTGCCATAGAAGTTTGGAGACAATGAAAATGTCAGTCAATCTGTCCTTTTAGTTTTTTTATTTTGTGGGTATATGACTGTAAGGGCCCACTATCTGATGGTCACAACTATGAGCTGCTAAGGCAGTCTTTAAACTAAATTTGTGCCAATCAATAATAATACTGTTTAACAATTTTGCTTAGGTGAAGCACCTGCTATGAGGGATGGCAATATCCCAGCAAATCAGTTATTCTAGAATATGGATTTCATATGACAGTGCTGCTATCAACATTTGTATGATGTATTCAGATTCAAAGGTCTAGTCATGGTGCCAAAGACAAAGCTGATGAAATGGAACATCTATACAGAAGTGCAGTCACCATCACTAGCCTAAATCTGTGCTCCCAAAGCTTTTGGATTGCTTAAGCAAGTGTTGGCACTTCACGCTTGTAATTTGAACTAAGATGCCTAGTCATAAGACCAAATCCGATCCCCTCCGTTGCCCCTACCCCCAACCAGAAAATGGCCGCCCCCATCCATTTCACAACGTGTGGAATCTGAGTGTTTGCCCGTGGATATATTTCCAGAGTCAACCTGCCCCCACTGAATTGCCCCCACCCCCGCCCCCACACAGCCCTCCCACAGCCCTGTGCCTCGTTTAGTTTTCAGGCATGTCTGACTAACAGGTTGTTTACACCTTGCATTAACGTGTGTTTTTGGATATGGGCTCATGTTCCAGTTTAATTTGGCCGCATAGAAAACCCAGTGTAAACACTTCCAGGACGCATTGTAATCCAACAATGATCAGGTCACTAAAACCACATTGAGTTGATCAGAGAAGGTTCTCGACCACATTTAATACAAGTGTAAACACCAATGCATTTTCAATATCTGCATACAATTACGTAAACAAGACAAAGCCTTCTCTGCTGATGCCCACTTTTTGTTACTTAATTTAAACGGCTTCTTCCAATATTTGACACCGTGTAATAAACTGGTAGTACACGGCGAGAAGCCACATTTGGAATAGGAAATAGAACAGAAATGGCGCGTGTGCTTTTGACACGAGCAGATCTCATCTTGTCACCCTGGCATTGCATCTTGATTGGAAGCGCGAACGGAAATCATATCCCAATATGGCCTGCATCTGAAACGCGGTGCAAGGTTTAAACTTTGAATTCCACATAAACATGGCTGACGTGGGCCGTCTTGGCTCGTCACTTGTCAGACATGAGCCCTCACCACGACGGTATAACAGTATCTTGAAAAAAGAGCTTCAATTGAGTTGCGAGGCGCTGGGCCATGGCCCGTCCGTCAGGCGCCGGGGTCATCGATTGTTTTGACCATTTCCGGCCGAATCTCCCCACCGCGTGCTGGGTTAAAAGGAACCTTCTCTGTGCTAGTGAGTGACAGCTGGGGCTTTCTCCTGTCGCTATGGCTACCAAGGCCAGTTGCCTCTTTTGTTCTGTAGTGGCCAGACTGTGGCTAGCATTTGTCTCTCATTGTGGATGCACCATTACACCTCATCCATTATTACACGCCTCCGCCCCGCCCTCGGCCTGTGCTCTTAAAACCCTGTTGGGGGGGCCGACAACACTGATCTGAGATCAGCAGCGCTCACTTTTGCATTGATTTGACTGTAAAGCTTTGGCGTTTTCATTTCTGAAACATAATATGGTTATGGGTTCAGGGTTTTTTGGTGTGTGTTTCTTTAATTAGCAGAAGTGTTGACCTTTCTCACCTCCCCCTTCCTCTCTTCCAGACTATGCGAAGACACCGCAACGAGGTAACAGTTGAACTGAGAAAGGTAAGTGAGAGATTTGGCTCCTTAAACAAATGCTGTTTGTGTTTTTGAAATGATAAAAAAGGGATGTCATCATACAGAGGGGGGTAGTAGAACACGGAGATAACAGAAAGTGCCTTCTTACTTAATCAAGGATCAGGTTGTGCACCTCACACTTCAGTAAGTAGATTTTATATCTTTATACATCTGCATGCTGGAGAACAGCAAAGGTCTGGGATGTTTTCTGGCTGGCGGTAAATGTAGGGCACACTATAGTCCCCCTCTGATGATGTAATGGAAGTGACTGGGTAATTATTCTGAAGGTAAAATTGATCGTAAGGATTCGTCCCTCGTTGACACAGTCTCTTGTAAATCTCTCATAAGTCTCTCATCTGCATCTTGCATGTACACACTGCATAATGAATAAATAATGACAATTCATGATTCATTTTTGTAGTGATGCATGTTAGCTATTACTTGCCACTCATTTAGGTTCTGTGTGTGTGTTTAATTGGGTAGTTTAATTAAGCAGTCTGATTCATGTCCGAAGTACAGTCTTTGGTTGTTGTTTTTTTCATTAGGGCCTAAAGCAAATCACAGAAAATGTGATGCAGTGCAGCTGCAATGCAATTGGGTAAAAATTGTGCGCATGCGTGTGTGGGTGCAGTACTACAAGCAACAGAGTAGAGGCCACAGAGGACACTTTAATCCAAGCTTAATACAGTCCTCTCGGGGTTCCACCATGCTCTCAACATTACCAAAGACTGTGTGTGTATTTGTGTGTGATGTGTGCGTGCCCGCACACTCTTAATCCAGTTCTCCCAGGAGTTGTAACACTTCCAGCATTACAATACACTCACAACAAAAGCATGTAACCAAAGTGAGCCTATTTGAATGGGTTTCAGTGGTTCTGAAGCATTGGCCCCTGATATCAGTGCCCCAAGCTTAGGGCCTGTGGTACATCTGTTTACATATAGGGGTTTGTGATGGCAGCTCGGGGAATATCCAGCAGGGCTGGATTCCTGGATAACTCTCAGTTTGGGCATCCTCAGGCAGTTATGTTCTAGATTTATGTGAAATGAGTAAGAAACATTTTAAATAGATTGCTATGGAAAAAACCTCAGAGGACTTGGAAATGTTTTTTTCTTGCTAGTTATCCTACTTAACTGATTCATTCATCTGTTCAATTTGTTGGTTTATTTATTTAGTTAACAGCTTCAGTTCACATTTTAAAAATTCTTACAAAATGGTATTAAATCCTCATTCACTAGTGCTTTGTGCCTTAGCTTTCTCTTGCCCCTCAGGGATAAATTGTAAAAGTAACAGAAGTTCAATTTTCGCATTCTTACAGGATCTCCTTAGCATTCGTTCCGTTAGCTTTCTTGGGTAAATTTAAACTAGCTTTTTAAACTAGTTTTTAAATATGCGCTTTAGTGGCTCCAGCCTCCAGAGAAGACGTGAACAAGGAGAGATTGCTTTGTTACGTTTGTGGTAGGCCCCAAAAGACTGCACTCTTCTGCTGGAGTACTTAAGGATCCTTTGATAAAGATTACATACTACCAACTGTCAATTATTCTTACTTTTGTGTCATTTTGAATGTGGCTTGGATTTAATTATGCTGTCATTAACTCTCATGAGTTGAATAAACAGATTGCTGAACATTTTATTCCAGCTCCGATCTCCAATAGTGGGGCTTTCGTCAACAGTCTCCCTTCCCATTGGGTGATGATGCAGTTGAGAGCACTGATTTGATGCAGATTTAAGCCCCACCCGCAATACCCCTTTGACCTTCGATCTCTTGTGGCTGCCATTCCAAATCTCAGTCATGTGGCTCTCGCTCCGGAACGCGTGATGGGGTCGGGAGCCGTGGTCCTGGTGCCAGGGAGAGCTGGCATTACAGAGTGACCGGGGTGGGGGGTGAGGGGTGGGGGTAACGGAGCGCAAAGAGGGAAAGAAACGGAGCTGGAGCTGCTCTGCTGAGTATAGGCCTCAGCAGTACTGGGTCTACATACCCCAGCCTTCGTGTTGGGACCTCACGGTTGCCATGGTCTCTTTGAAGAGAACCGGCGGGGAGGGGCTGGGTGTCGCTAGTCTTCGCCGTGAATTCTGGGTGGGATTCGCAGGCACTGAAGTGTGCGGAATACAAGGCAAACTAGGCTGTGGTAAAGCGCCCATACTTGCTAGCGCTGTCAGCAGGCAGTAGTGCTGCCTGACCCATTTCCCTTCTAGGCAGGGATCAGGGTTGGGTTTCACCGCGGGATGCTAACGCTGCTAACGATTAACGGAAGCTGGTGCCGGACAAGTTAGCACTAGACGATTCTGCAAATTATGTGTACCTTTCTCTTCTTCTTTTTTTAAGTGCTTTTCTTTAAAAAAAAAAATTGAGTGAGTTATTACATTAACGTGCCAGCCCAGAAGCCGACATGTTTCTGTCAGGATTAGTTTCAGGAATTAATGTGAGAGAGAGTTCAGGCATATGAAGAAGTAAGGCAAGCCCATATGTTGCCCTAAAGAAACCCTGGTTTGCTGCTTTGTCGTTTCCCTTTCAAGTCCGCCGGTCCGGCTTGCTTAACAACGAGTCACCGGCCAACAGGAAAGCGCGGAGTCCGTCCGCTTCCTCGCGTCCACCGCGCCTGCGCGAAGCAGTGGGTGGGGGGGTCCGGAGACTAGAACGCGACGCCTTGTCACACGGGAGCCTTCCGCGGCATTGTGACGTCAAAGCCGCGCAGAACGTGTATCGTCATGTTGCGTCGTTGCCAGCATGCCTTGCTCGCTGGAGCGCGCTCAGTATTTTTGTACTCGTGCCGACGTTGCTCCAGCGTTAACGTGTCAGCCATACGAGGATCAGACTAGCGCGGCCGAGAGTTAAAACTTTGAGGGTGAAAGTCACGCTTTTGTTTCGTGTACAGTAGAGGCAGTTAGCAAAATTGCTACTAAACTCATATTTGACAGATTCTTGGGCGTTTTTAGAACCGCATAGAATAATATTCTGCTGTTTTAATAACTTGTCGGGTTTCTGAAAGCTGGACCACTCATCACCAGCTACAAAGACTTGCACACACGCAAGCTAGCTATCTCCTTGGGTGATCTGACAGTAGTGTTTAAGATGCAAATTAATGCGTCTTAAATTGATTTTGTTTTTGCTAGATTGTTTTTCTTTCGGTCTTCAGTATTTAAATGTATTGGAATGTGAAGAGACACGTTGCAATACGGTGCGGTGATGTGGTGAACATGTACTTCAAAACATGGTACATCGCAATATTTAGCATTTCTGAGATTTGCTAGCAAGTTGGAGCAGGCACGATACAGTAGGGACATATCTGAAGACTGAAAAATGCAGCATAAATAAATGCAGGTTTTTTTGTTTCCTTGTTTTTTAATAAGCTGAAAGCGCAGGAGAAAATCAATTTGTAAACAATAAATAATATTGCGTAATGGACTAATTACGGGCCATTCAGCGCCTTGTTACTATGCAGTTTTAGTTTGGCAGTGTGACTAATGGTTGCTGTTTGCAGACTCAATGATTTTATTTTATTTTTTTATTTTTTATTTTTTTTAACTGTTTTTATGGGACGTGCAGCTGGTCATTGTTCTGAATTGCATTAAGATTTGCTCTCTTCTTTATATTGGTCTCAGCCTGGGCCTCTATATCTTGGCTACTGTTGCCACTAGAGAGTTGTCTTGGTCTGGTGGTATGTGGGTCACTTTCTCTCTCTCTCTCTCACACACACACACACACACACACACACACAATGTGGTGATCCAGGAGGGAACGCTGTGATGAGGGCTTTCCTCTCCTCTTGGACCGGACCCAGGAAGAGTGATGCTGGTGTCTTCGGGGCTTCCTGACCCTGCCAGGAGCAGGCTTGCAGCGTCACGGGGAAGAGCAGCGAACCGGCAGCACGCGCCCGGCCCCTGTCGGTCTGGACGAAAGGGGACGTTGGAGAGCACGGCATCCGCCCCGTTGACCCGTTGACCCCGCTCCACGGGGCTGTCCATGTCCGGCGCCTGCCCCGTTAAGAGTAATCGCTGCCGGGGCACATTTTCGCAGGGAGCAGGATTTTACGCAGCTCCCGCCCCAGTGCCGAACAGATCTTGGTGAGGCAGCAGTTTCCGTCTGTGCCTGGAATGAATCCAGCACATTCCTCATCTTCCCAGCAGCAGTTGCATCAGAGCATTCAGCAGATACAGTCACACTTTGAAAGAACTCCAGGAATAAACAGTGAAGTCGAGTAAGTTTAGTCCAGTGGTTTGAGACCCGTTCACCTGTGTCTGCTTTCATTCAGCACCCCTCTGGTACATACCGTGTGCACAGACACAACGGCGGTTTGGTCCGACTAAGAACCATTGAAATTTTATAAGCACGATTCTGTACAGTAAGTCGTGCCAAAGTTTCGTCCACGCCCGTAAGAATGTCTCCCTCATAAGAGCTTTTGCCGCAGCGTTTGATGGGGCTGCATAGCTCCGTACGTCAGTCTCTTTGGTCTGACGTGAGCGGCTAAGGTCATCGTACATTCTGGTGTTGTCCAGTGCAGTCGGGTTCCCGTGAGCCAGCCTTCAGAAAAGTATGACGTCGGAGTTGCGCCGCAGGACGAAAAGGCGTCACCGTGCGTGTGCATTTATTTTTTTTTAATATGCCAATGATTGTTGAGTCTTGCAAAAAAGGATGGGCTATTTGAGGAAGGGCTGTGAGGAGGACATTGTATACCAGTACCAGATCTCACTCATGCTAGCTAGAGAGAGAGAGAGAGAGAGAGCTAGAGAGAGAGAGAGAGAGCTAGAGAGAGAGCTAGAGAGAGAGAGAGAGCTAGAGAGAGAGAGAGAGCTAGAGAGAGAGAGAGATGCTTCCCACTGGTTTGAGTGACTGCGGGCCTCTGATCCCAAATTGTCTCACCACCGTTGGGCGTCTCTCTCACCCGCAGAACAAGAGAGACGAGCACCTACTAAAGAAACGCAACGTTCCTCAAGATGAAAGTCTCGAGGACTCAGACGTAGACGCCGACTTCAAGGGGGTAAGGACCGGTCTGTGCGCCCCCACCCCACCGTCCAGCAGTAATCCCTCCCTCCATCCCTCCATCCCTCCACCCTCGTGCTGTTCCTCTCCCTGTCCCCAGCAGACTCAGGCCCTTGCCCCATGACGGATCACCCTGTATGTTAGTCTAAGCGCGGCAGATGTCGTGTGCTTGCATGCCTGAGACCCGCCTTAAAATAACAAGACTTCTTCCTTTTCTCTGTTTTTTTTTTTTTTTTTTCCTTTTCTTTTTTCTTCTAGCAAAACGTAACACTAGACGCCATCTTACAGGTAAGGGTTTGTGTGTGTGTGTGTGTGTGTGTGTGTGTGTGTGTGTGTGTGTGTGTGCGTGCGCTTGGTGATGGTTGGGTGGCAAAAGATGAGATAATGGTTAATAAATTCAAGAGAGTTGTGGCGAGCGCACACGCGGCTCAGTGAGAGTGGCGAGCACAGTCACTTCTGTTCCAAGTCTTGTTCTGTTTCTCTCTCTCTCTCTCTCTCTCTCTCTCTCCCTTTTGTGTGATGTCTCCCTTTCTCTCTTTTAGAACGCCACCAGTGACAATGCAGTAGTACAGCTCAGTGCTGTACAAGCGGCCAGGTGAGAGAGACCGTGTGTGTGTGTGTCTCTCTTGTGTGGTGCATACTATTTAATGAATCGTCATTCCATGAATTTGCATGTGTTCAGAGGCTGTGTGTTGTGTGACTTGCACTAGCAGGCCGTTGTGGCTGAATCCCTCTCTCATGTGTCTGTGCAGAAAACTACTATCCAGTGACAGAAACCCCCCCATCGACGACTTGATCAAATCTGGGATCCTGCCTATCCTTGTCAAATGTCTGGAGAGGGATGACAAGTGAGCCCCCCCCCCATCCATACACGCACCCCAGCCTGACACTGTATTATGCACAGACATGGAAGGGAGAGAGCGAGAGATGGCATCGCTAAAAGCGGACAGGGTGGTTTGGGGCAACACACGACACTTCTCTTCTCCAGAATGCAAAGGGAGCTGTAGCCTGTTTGTGGTCAGGAGGCGGAGCCAGACAGAGTGTGTGTGTCTGTGAGTGTGTGTGTCTGTGAGTGTGAGTGTGTGTGTGTGTGTGTGTGAGAGAGAGAGAGAGAGAATATGATGGATGGATGGGTGGATAGAAGGAGGAGAGAGAAACTGGAGCAAGACCGAGATTCTGAAGTGCCAGCTGTCAGGCTTTTTCTTTCCCCCCCCCCCCCCTCTCTTTCTCAATGCGAGCTCAGTAAGCACGCTGCTCTACAGTGATGGAGGGTTTGTGATGGGGGGGGCCCTCTGGTAATTGCATCGAGTCTGCCATTTTTAAAGAGGACAGGTTTGTTTCTGCTGTTTCTCTCTCTCTCTCGCTCTCTCTCTCTCTCTCTCTCTCTCTCTCTCTCTTTCACCTAGAGAGAATGAGGGCGAGAGGGAGAGAGCACGCAAAAAAAAAAAGTAGAAATTTCGCTTGGCTTGATTCAGTCACCAGCTCAGAATTAAAAGCGACTCTTTCCTAGCAGGGAAGGATCGCTGCCCCTTCGTTCGCAGTGGCCCAGGGGAGTCGAATCTTTGCCCCTTCACTGTGGGTTTTTTTGCTATGTGACGCGGACTCGGTTTGTCTAAATGGCAGCTGTGATGGAGGATGCGCAGTCCATCATTTATTGACCCTGCGCACCCTCCACCCCTCCTTGGATCTGTCCACAGCCCCTCACTGCAGTTCGAGGCTGCCTGGGCTTTGACCAACATCGCGTCTGGGACTTCGGCGCAAACACAGGCTGTGGTCAAATCCAGTAAGTAACAACACCCCCCCCCCCCACTCTCTCCTCTCCATCTCTCTCGTTCTCTCTCGCCACTGTGAACTTTACATCTCACTGACCCCTTTTTTGCCTCTTCTCTCGTGTGTGTGTGTGTGTGTGTGTGTGTGTGTGTGTGTGTGTGTGTGTGTGTGTGTGTGTGTGTGTGTGTGTGGGTGGGTTTAGACGCTGTCCCCTTGTTTTTGAGGCTGCTTCATTCCCCTCACCAGAACGTATGTGAGCAGGCCGTGTGGGCACTGGGAAACATCATTGGTAAATGAACACGCAAACACCCCCGACCCCTTTACTCTGAACCCGGCGCCTTTCTCCGTCCTTATTACCTAATTACATCTAGATATAGAAAACCGGATATGACGAACGCGCACATTACACTTCTGAAGTTCTTTGACTGTTTGGTCCTAATTGAGCTAGCTTGAATTCAGCTACCGCAACTCTTAAAGGCTAGGTGTGGACTTGATCTAATTACACAACTGCATTAACGGTGTGTGTGTGTGTGTGTGTGTGTGTGTGTGTGTGTGTGTGTGTGTGTGTGTGTGTGTCTGTATTGGTCTGTCTGCCCATATGCACGTTATGCCTGTGTCTCTGTCCACCCGTGTGTTTGTGTGTGTGATCCATGCAGGTGATGGCCCACAGTGTCGAGACTACGTCATCTCGCTGGGCGTGGTCAAACCTCTCTTGTCCTTCATTAATCCCTCCATCCCCATCACCTTCCTGAGGAATGTCACCTGGGTCATCGTCAACCTGTGCCGAAACAAGGACCCACCCCCTCCCATGGAGACAGTACAGGAGGTGAAGGGGGAGGGGCGGGGCGTGCGTGCGTGCGTGCGTGCGTGCGCGTGCTTTCTCTGCACAAGCGGATAAATTCACGGCTCCCTCTGCACCCTGGAACCCTCCCACGCCCTCGCCAACATGCACCAGCGCGCGCGTGCATGTGTTTACACTCCACTCCTGCCCATCCAGCCTGACTGCGGCTCTACTCAAATCCCCCTTTAACCCAGCCTGCTGTTTTAAGATAATGTGTTCCCGTAGAAATCCTGCTTCATCCAGCTCCCGGCTGGCCGCTCTTCCTGTCTCGGCGGGCCTGGGCTGCCACGAACAACCCTGGATTAGGCCATGGCCGCAAAAGGAGGCAGCGTCGGCCATGTAATCCCGCTGTCCTCGTTTTGGACTTTAATCTGAGCTTTATCTCACACCAGCACTGCCATCACACCATCCCATTTCGAAATGAAAGAGGTGTTTATTCGATCACCTGCTGCTGAGAAGTCATTGGGTGTGTGTGTGTGTGTGTGTGTGTGTGTGTGTGTGTTGGTGAAATCATCAAGAGCAGCTACACCTATAAGGTCTGGAATAATGAGGGCTCTACAGGAGCGCGTGACGTGTGTATGGGAGTACACAGATTAATCTACATCTCTCCGTTTCTCTCACAGATCCTCCCTGCCCTGTGCGTACTCATATACCACACAGATATAAACGTAAGCAGACCGGGCCCTTCTGTGTGACGACTCGCAGCATACACTTGTGTCTACGCTTTCGCCTAACTAGAAGAATGGTCCTTTCTCTCTCCTCTGTCTCGTCCCTGTAGATCCTCGTAGACACAGTCTGGGCTTTGTCCTACCTAACAGACGGCGGGAATGAGCAGATCCAAATGGTCATAGACTCAGGTGTTGTCCCTTTCCTCGTCCCCCTGCTCAGCCACCAAGAGGTCAAAGTTCAGGTAAGGTTCCCTACATGTCTGTCAGCCTGAGAGTAGCTAATAGTGGACGCCGCTTGCTCAGTCGTGCGCACGTGCGTGTGTGTCTAGTTGGGATGCTGGCACGCACCCCCATGCGAACCTGGCTGCCCCATCTCACCGCGTCTGTCAAATAATCTGCCCGCGCAGGAACGTAGCTGTCGTGTTCTAGGGAACTCCCAGGCTCCTTGAGTCTGAACCGGTGTCTACTAGAGCAGGTGTGGGTGTCGCGGGGGGGGGGGGGGCAATTAAATAAGTGTTTTTGTGAAAATCTAACCCTAATTTTCACTCAGCGACATTGCATGAAGAATCAGTGTCAGCACATTTCAGACTGAAGTCAGTCATTTTCACCCATCAGATCAAGTTGCCCCAGAGTTGCGAGGAGGTGGGATTTGTCTTACTTCTCTGCACACGCACCAATCAGTCTTTGGCTTGCTGCAGTGCCCACAGTGGAACTGTAATGCAAATCCAGCCATCATTCCACGTCAGCAAAATTTGATACCTCGGCATAATATAAGCAGGATGTGCTTCAGTGCAGTTCTGTTACACGTTGCCCCAAACATCGTGCCCTGTTGTATGTGAAACGTGCAGTGGTGAACCACTGATGTGATATGGTTAAGGACTATCTTTCTTTATTTGTTTGACCAAAAGTTATTTTCTGTTGAGTTCCTGTAAACAGCTTGATTCACTGGACTCTTCACAAAACGCCGCGTAATGTCCGAGACAAGCCAGGGGAGTTACATTAGCGTCAACGAGTGTGTGTGCATGTGTGTGTGTGCGTGTGTGCACGATAAGAAATTCCATGATTTGGTAGAGAGCTCATCTGCGCATAGCACATTTTGCAATAACAAACAATAAATCATGTTCTGTGCAACACTTCGCGAATGTTCCCGTAGCGACATGGGACGTTGAAGGACGTTGTGCTTAAGGCCAGCATCTCCTGAGCAGACATGCCTCACGTCCTGAGACTGAGCTCCTAGATGGACGTGCCGCTTCCAAATGTACGAGCCAAAATGGAAACTAGCAAGAACCTGTTGGTGTTGCGCAAACAGCCTCATTGTAACAAACCCCCACTAGGTTTCGTTTCCTGTTGGCTGTGTTAGGGTGGCACAGCCTTGTTTATATTGGAGTGTCTTTTACTTCATGTATTTATTCTCTTAATCTCTCCCTCAGACAGCAGCGCTCAGAGCAGTGGGCAACATTGTGACGGGGACGGATGAGCAGACTCAGGTGGTGCTGAACTGTGACGTGCTCTCCCACTTTCCTAACCTGCTCAGCCACCCCAAAGAGAAGATCAACAAGGTACACACACACACACACACACACACACACCAGTTCATGTCTTGTAAGAAAAACCAAAAAAATGTTGGTTTGCACTCATAACTTGAAATCCTCCCAGAACACCAAAAGCAGCCAAATGTTCTAGCAACCCTTTCCCTCCACACTTGACGGCTATAGAAGAAGCCATCGCAACTTGGGGAAAGATGCTCGCACATGAACTGTCGCGCGAGTGCTTTGCGGGGTTGGTGACCCCACTGTGGGAGGGAAGAGAGGCACGATAAGGGACCACCCCTGAATGGCTTTGTGTGTGTGTGTGTATATCTATCTGCAGGAGGCAGTATGGTTCCTATCCAACATCACAGCGGGCAACCAGCAGCAGGTGCAGGCTGTGATAGACGCAGGCCTCATACCCATGATCATACACCAGCTGGCCAAGGTAACACGCGAACTGCACAGTACGCTCACTTGTTAATTGCTGCTTCCATATTGTCCTTTGCAATACCAATGTAGTGAAAGTCTGCACCATGTAAGGTAGTCCTCTCACACACCCAGCATGTTGTGTGTGTGTGTGTGTGTAACGGATCTGTAATGATGATTAGTGTGTGTAGTGTGTTTAATATTTTATTAGTGTGTGTATACACACACATGGACCTGTAATGGTGATTATGTTGATTATGTTTAATATTTGATTAGTGTGTGCTTATACACACATGGACCTGTAATGGTGATTATGTTGATTATGTTTACTATTTGGTTAGTGTGTGTATACACACATGGACCTGTAATGGTGATTATGTTTAATATTTGATTAGTGTGTGTTTAATATTTGATTAGTGTGTGCATATACACACATGGACCTGTAATGGTGATTATGTTGATTATGTTTAATATTTGATTAGTGTGTGTATATACACACATGGACCTGTAATGGTGATTATGTTTAATATTTGATTAGTGTGTGTTTAATATTTGATTAGTGTGTGCATATACACACATGGACCTGTAATGTTGATTATGTTTAATATTTGTTTAGTGTGTGTATACACACACATGGACCTTTAATGGTGATTATGTTTAATATTTGATTAGTGTGTGTTTAATATTTGATTAGTGTGTGCATATACACACATGGACCTGTAATGGTGATTATGTTTAATATTTGTTTAGTGTGTGTATATACACACATGGACCTGTAATGGTGATTATGTTGATTATGTTTAATATTTGTTTAGTGTGTGTATATACACACATGGACCTGTAATGGTGATTATGTTTAATATTTGTTTAGTGTGTGTATATACACACATGGACCTGTAATGGTGATTATGTTTAATATTTGATTAGTGTGTGTTTAATATTTGATTAGTGTGTGCATATACACACATGGACCTGTAATGGTGATTATGTTTAATATTTGATTAGTGTGTGTATATACACACATGGACCTTTAATGGTGATTATGTTGATTATGTTTAATATTTGATTAGTGTGTGCATATACACACATGGACCTGTAATGGTGATTATGTTTAATATTTGTTTAGTGTGTGTATATACACACATGGACCTGTAATGGTGATTATGTTGATTATGTTTAATATTTGTTTAGTGTGTGTATATACACACATGGACCTGTAATGGTGATTATGTTTAATATTTGTTTAGTGTGTGTATATACACACATGGACCTGTAATGGTGATTATGTTTAATATTTGATTAGTGTGTGTTTAATATTTGATTAGTGTGTGCATATACACACATGGACCTGTAATGGTGATTATGTTTAATATTTGTTTAGTGTGTGTATACACACACATGGACCTTTAATGGTGATTATGTTTAATATTTGATTAGTGTGTGTTTAATATTTGATTAGTGTGTGCATATACACACATGGACCTGTAATGGTGATTATGTTTAATATTTGTTTAGTGTGTGTATATACACACATGGACCTGTAATGGTGATTATGTTTAATATTTGTTTAGTGTGTGTATATACACACATGGACCTGTAATGGTGATTATGTTTAATATTTGATTAGTGTGTGTTTAATATTTGATTAGTGTGTGCATATACACACATGGACCTGTAATGGTGATTATGTTTAATATTTGATTAGTGTGTGTATATACACACATGGACCTTTAATGGTGATTATGTTGATTATGTTTAATATTTGATTAGTGTGTGCATATACACACATGGACCTGTAATGTTGATTATGTTTAATATTTGTTTAGTGTGTGTATATACACACATGGACCTTTAATGGTGATTATGTTGATTATGTTTAATATTTGATTAGTGTGTGTATATACACACATGGACCTGTAATGGTGATTATGTTTAATATTTGTTTAGTGTGTGTATATACACACATGGACCTGTAATGGTGATTATGGTGATTATGTTTAATATTTGATTAGTGTGTGTATATACACACATGGACCTGTAATGGTGATTATGTTGATTATGTTTAATATTTGATTAGTGTGTGTATATACACACATGGACCTGTAATGGTGATTATGTTGATTATGTTTAATATTTGATTAGTGTGTGTATATACACACATGGACCTGTAATGGTGATTATGTTTAATATTTGATTAGTGTGTGTTTAATATTTGATTAGTGTGTGCATATACACACATGGACCTGTAATGGTGATTATGTTTAATATTTGATTAGTGTGTGTATATACACACATGGACCTGTAATGGTGATTATGTTGATTATGTTTAATATTTGATTAGTGTGTGCTTATACACACATGGACCTGTAATGGTGATTATGTTGATTATGTTTAATATTTGATTAGTGTGACTAATGTCTGTTTCCTGCTCGTTTTCCTTTCTTTCATCAGGGTGATTTTGGCACACAGAAAGAGGCTGCTTGGGCTATTAGCAACTTAACAATAAGTGGGAGGAAAGACCAGGTTTGTTAAATACACTCTCACACACACACACGCACCACACTCACACTCCACACATGCACTACACACACACTCACACATGCACACACTAATCAAATATTAAACATATTCAACACGCACTAATCACCATTACAGGTCCATGTGTATACACACACCCCACACACACACATTCACACACACATACCCACACACACACACCACACATGCATCACACGCGCGCATGTGTGTGCGTGCGCACACACACACACCACACGCACGTGCACAAACAGCACACGCACACATACACGCACCACACACACACACCACACACACCTCTCTCATTTGTAATGACTGCTCAGTGGATAAGAATGCAGTGTATATCTTGTCTTTACTGACCTGCTTTCTCAATCACTCGTCCATGTCATGATTGACAGGTGGAGTACCTGGTGCAGCAGAACGTGATCCCGCCCTTCTGCAGCCTGCTGTCGGTGAAGGACTCGCAGGTGGTGCAGGTGGTGCTCGACGGCCTGAAGAACATCCTGATCATGGCGGGCGAGGAAGCCAGCACAATTGCGGAGATCATCGAGGAGTGTGGAGGTAAAGACAGTTGGGTGGGCGGGGTCAGTCGTTGTGGGGGGGTGTGTTTGTGGGTGTGTGAAGCTAAACTCTACCCTTGTGTTTGTCAATCAGGACTCGAAAAAATCGAAAACCTGCAACAGCACGAAAATGAGGACATCTACAAGCTAGCGTTCGAAATCATCGATCAGTACTTTTCCGGAGACGACGTGAGCACCTTTTTGTGGCGTTGCTCTGAAATGGTTCGCTTTCTCCTTCTGTGTTCACCTACTTCCCTTTCTTTCTCTGTTCGTCCAGATTGATGAGGACCCAAGTCTGATCCCAGAAGCCACCCAAGGAGGCACGTTCAACTTCGACCCCGCCTCCAACCTCCAAACCAAGGAGTTCAAGTTCTAAAAGAGCCAAACTCAGAACTCGGAGCCGGCGCGATCTCCCGCTGGCTGCTGCCCGCCCGCTCGACACACCTTCACTGCGCCTCCACCCTCTTGATCCAATCATCACTGATCAAACACCAACCCACTAACCCGAGAAAAAACGTTAAAGAGAAAACTACAAACAAAACGGGCACTGAAGTACATGCACGGTCTCTCTCTCTCTCTCTCTCTCTCTCTCTCTCTCTCTCTCTCTCTCTCTCTCTCTCTCTCTCTCTCTCTCTCTCAAAGCCTGAGCGAAACCTGTACGTTTCGTCAGAAGAGGAAGGAAATAAAACGGCCCTCTTTTTGGCCTCCACACTGCAGTTGCCAAAAAAATCTAATTTAAATTTTCACTCACTTGCACATACTCAAACACGAGGACGTTAGTCATATGAACATTTCTATGAACTTCTAACATTCTACCAGCCACCCAATGAGCCAACGATGAAGATGGAAGACAAATAAATGACGATCCCGTGATTTGAAGGCAGGGAATTGTTAATTTTATTTTCTTTGATTTA
This sequence comes from Electrophorus electricus, assembly GCF_041902795.1. Lineage (NCBI taxonomy): Eukaryota > Metazoa > Chordata > Actinopteri > Gymnotiformes > Gymnotidae > Electrophorus > Electrophorus electricus. The sequence continues at coordinate 10,991,623 of NC_137514.1, read as the reverse complement.
TTTTGTTCTTTTATTTCCTGCAAATGCCGCTCACAAAGATCGCTGTCCCAACCAGATTTTCATTCTAGCGTGCTAGACGGACGCTCTGTTTCAAGGCATCCGGCTTCTGCTCTGCTAAGCAATGTTGAGCCTGCTCCCCCTTCTCTGAGATGTATATGGATTATTCTGTTGAGGACTAATCTGTGGAACAGCCTTTTATCGAGAAAAAAAAGGGGGGGGGGGTGTAATCATTCTTTTAAATGTGTGGTGTGCAAAAAGGACTCAAATTAGCACCAATTCTTCCTCTTTTTTTTTTTTTTAATAAAGTCATCATGAAATTATGATGTACACAAAAAAAGAATGAGAAAAAAATAATCACAGAAATAAATAAACGTACGGACTGGGATGTCTCGTTTCACACATTCAGGTCACTTAACCTGCGGAGTCCATGGCAAGAGCGGTTTGGTGCCGTTTCTCCTCGGTTACCATGAACACGGGCAGAGTGAGTGGACGGAACGCATCGTCGTGAAACATGCGAAGATGTGAGTTGCGACCGGAATCCCGTGGGGAGCCGCTATCCTTATCGAGCGTTTTGGGACATCTGCATGTGTGGGGGGGGCGACGGATTACTCTATCATGTTTGAGGACCGCCTGCACTCTGGAGTCCTCCGTTATATTGCTTCATAACCACAGGAAAAAGTTCTTCGTAACAAGGACCACTCCCCAAAAGGCTTTACTGACCTGATCCATCTTCTCTCGCTTTCTCTCACCCTCTTTGGTCAGAACAAGCCCCCACCCCATTAAGGGAATATGACTTCTCTGAGTGAAACACATTTAGGCTTGCGTCATCAGCAGAGAGCAAAAACTTTGAAGAAATTGAGCTGTGATTTTCTTTTTTTCTTTTATGTGATTGTGGAGCTTCCACTTTTGCAGCTTTGATTCAGTCTTATATTCACACCTTTGAGTCCCAATATATAAATAGATTTTTTTGGCTAAATGTATGTGGAAAGCGACATTCGCTTGATTTAGGCAAAGTAATGGAAAATGGAAATCCACGGCAATGCTGTTTTTTGTTTGGGTTTTTTTTTTTTCTTTAAATTTATTTGCTACAAAACAGCTGTACAAACTTAAAAAAAAACAAAAAAAAAAAAAACTGTTGTGTAAAGTATAAATTGAAAAGCTGCCACACATGATATACACATTTGTCGGGACACTTCTGTTTCTGATTCACTATTAATGGGGTATTTGGTTTGTTTGGTTTTTTTTTTTTGTCTTACTGTTTTTAACATTCACTTTATAACAGCAAACAACTGAAATGGATAATGTGTTGGAGTTGGGCTTTCTCACTTGTGACTGGACAGTTCTCTGGGGGTTCTTTCCCTTGTGCATTTACTTGTAAAGGGACGTATAGGGAAACAAAACGGTGACGTTTGGACTAATGTAGTTGTGGTATGGCTGCAGACTACTGAGGATGAGGACAAATCGCAGCCCTGGCGTTTTTTGGAATTAGCCATTTGTTAGTGACGAACAAAAAAAAAAAAAAAAAGTTTAAAAAAGAAGCAAAAAAGCCTGCATAGGTGTAAAATCCATGAATTTAACTAGACACCTAGACAACCGAGCCACTTTAAAGAATTAGATTTCTTTTTAATTTTTTTCTTTTTTTTTTTTTTGGTCTTGTATCAGAAACAGATACAAGCTTATTGATAGTTGCAAGATTTTTACTTGCTGGAAAAAAGAAAAAAAAACTAAAAAAGCATCAGATCGCATTTTGGCCCTGATTGTTTGTAACTTTTTATAAATTTTAGCATTGAATTACTCTTTAAGGTGGCTCATCTGTAACGTTTCAGCTCTTGTGCATATTAAAGATAAAGAACGAGTTGAAATTCATTGTGCCTTTTGTTTTTCATTTCAGAGACGAAGCAGAGCAAACCTTTTCCTAATAGTTGGCGCTTAGCTTCTGGAGGTGTTTTTAAAAATGGGATCTTTTTGGGTGTCGTCTCTGTTTCTCTGGAGTGTTTGGGTTTCTCTCCTTACTTTCCTTTTTTTAACCACTTCACAATGAGGCTTTCTGCTGTGCTCTGGACTATACAGTAATTCTATATTTAATTCTACCCTGATTCTCCTGGCTGACTTGTACTTGATCCATTCTCCTCCATTTACATTTTTTTTCCTATGCACTGCAACAACCTACAATTCCAGTTCTGTTCAAGCCACCCTCACCCTTTTTCACTCATTACGGTAACCTCCCCGGTAACGGGGGCATATTTCACTCTTCACCCCCTCAGGACGTGCTTTATGTATCAATTATCCTAACCAAAATAAACTTGCTGTTAGCCATCTGTTCTTTATTGCGCTCTTCTGCTTCATCTTTTTAATACAGTACACACATTTTCTCTTTTTGATGCAGTGTACGTTTTTCACTTTTCACCTGTGTGTGTGTGTTGAATTTATTAGGGTATGCCATGATTTTAGATTAATTCTTTACTTTTTCATTGTTTTTACTAATATAGCCACCGGTGTGGATGTTAGTTAAGATAGGGTGGGGCTTGTGTGTGAATCCACACCGCTTTGCAGGTGACTGTCATGTTATGGGTGTCTTGGGAGCTGTCCAGGGTCCTGACATGTTTGCTGCCCAGAGCTGAGAACACCTGTGTGTCTCAGCTGGTGCCAGGACTCCAGAAGAAGGAAGTTACCATCGTGGGCCTACGTTCTTGGTTTGGGTGCGTTTTTGAACCGACGTCCGAGCGTGTTGATTTGTAGACCTCGGAGATGCAGTAGGTTCCGGAGTGCGAGAATAGTCGAGAATAGTCGCGAAGTGCAGTCTGTGATGCGCATGCGTTTTAGTGCAGCATTGAATCAGTGGCACTTGGCGACAAAAGTCGTTTTGCACGTTGCTGAGGGGGTGGGAGGAAAGGTGGAGAGAGAACATAGCGAGCCAATGGACGCAAGCTCGCCATATCGTCAACTGTGGAAACGAGAGGAGGAGTTCCGGCCTCGTCCGTCGATGGAAAAACATTCTTCGGCTTGCAAGAGCGTACTTTTCAAATATGGCTGAAGCTGACGAGGCGCCGGAACCGGCCCTTTTTAACAAAGTTACGGCCGTGTCTCTCGTCGCTTGCGCCGCACAGCTTGCCGTCGGCTACGTACTGGCGCAGGTGTGGGGCGGAAAGCGCTGCGCAACCGACAGGCTGGTCCTTGTCTGGCTCTTCTACGATGCTCTTGTCCATATTACTCTAGTGAGTAATTCATGAATCTGCCTGCTCTTGTGTTCAGGAAAACAGTGTAAGCTACTGAACGGTGTAGGACATTTTTCACCTGCGATTCGTCTCGTTGAACAGGAAGGCCCATTTGTATACATGTCACTCGTAGGGACCGTTGCGACCTCTGATAACATATTCGCCGAGCTGTGTACGTATGATTTTATATTCTCTCGTTTCATTTTAAATGTTTGTTTGGTGTAAAGTATTAATACATTTGACTTGCCCTATTTGGAAGAAGTATAGTACCGCATATTGATGACTTGAAAAGGCCTTGATCGACATCTAGCGGTGAACAGCGGGAGACTTGTCACGGTTTGTGAACTGGTGTCCAATTACACGGTTTACGCGTCCTTAGGGAAAGAATACGGAAAGGCGGACCAGCGGTGGCTGCATTCGGACCCGACCATCGTGTCTGTGGAACTGCTGACGGTCGTCTTGGATGGCTTCCTAGCGCTGCTTTTGATCTACGCCATCGTTAATGACAAGTACTACAGGTGAAAGGGCTACAGGCTATCCAGTAAAACACGAACAGTGTGGTGTAATTTAGTATCTGTTAAGTTATATATATATTTTTTTCAGTTAAAATGTTCAATGTTTTGACTTATTCATGTATTATCGTTGTGTATCAATGTACTTCACCCGTACTGTGAAATCAGCCTTGGTGTTTCGTGACCTTTGAGCCTGTCACATGTCCCCGTGAGTGTTCGCACGCGTACAAGCCCTCATTCTCTGTTCCAGACACTTTGTCCAAATCGCCCTGTGTGTGTGCGAGCTCTATGGAGGCTGGATGACCTTCAGCCCAGACTGGCTGATTGGAAGTCCCAGCCTGAACACCAGCAGCTGGCTCTACCTGTGGGTCTACCTGGTCTTCTTCAACAGCGTGTGGGTGCTCGTGCCCGGACTCCTGCTTTGGCAGTCGTGGAGGGATCTGCGGAAGTCCCATCACTATCTGAAAAAGCACGGGTAGAACTGGAGGGTAGCTTGATGAGCAAGAACAGTATTAACAGTTGAGGGCGGGGCCTGTGAACAAAGTCAGTTTGGAATTCATGACTCATGTTGCGTGAGGAGCTGATGTGGGACACAGGACAACTTTCAGAGGATTTTAACAGTAAGACTGTCTCATATGGAATTTTATCATTTACATTCAAGCTTGGTGATGCAATAAGTGATTGCCTATGCTTTGAAAAGGGGCTTCTACCCGCTGGGCCATCTCTCCCTGTCTAAATCGATGCCTCGTGTTATAGAGAAATTCGTAGGCTAATTTAAACAACTCTCTTGGATTAAAGTGGTGATCAGATTTGCCGCTTTTCTTTCCTGGGCTGCTTTCTACAATACTGTTTGTGATCAAAGTATTAGCCAGTGAATGAGTTTGTATGTGGGACGAACCTGAAGACAGGACATTAGCTGAACAGACACTTCCAGTTACACCACTACTCCTCAGCGTTCTCGCACGGACACATTTGAACTGCATATCAGTTTTATGATGTAATAACACTGTTTAATTTCATGTGTATATTACTGGTAGGTTATTAATAGGTACAGTCTAAACATTTGGCTGTTGGAGCAGTATTTAGTAATACGATTTAATTAAGTAGGCTCAGGTATTACCTTTTGGATTTAAATAAATCTCACCATAACGCCTGTTAGGTTTTGTCTCTCAGTAGTTTGCAGTCCTGCCCGTGTGTCCTTCCTGTATATTTCCCTTGGTGAACTCTGTTTACACACACAACAATGAAGCATTTCCAATAAACAACCTCACCCAGTTCTCTATTCCATCTCCATCTTTCAGTCATATCACGTTCAAACTGTTTAACTCCTCTTCCTTGGTAGGGTACTGTCTTCGTTACTGCTATTTCAACATCCAAAGAATACCTGAGTATTGGTTGCACCTATATGGCGGAAACCACATCAGTGCAGTTCCTGACCCTGTCTCTCAGTTTTTCTGAATCAGCCTGGCCACAGACAGGAAAGCTTGCTGGACTCCCAGGCCGTTCAGAGCACTGCATGGCTGGACCTCCCAGACCCTGTCAGTATAACTGTCTAGATCCAGCTGCTTGGACACGTCACCGATCGTCAGCGAGTTCGGCAGGTCCGATTTGTTGGCCAGCACCAGCAGAGGGACGTCCCTGGTGTTCCGGTCTCTCAGGACCTTCTTCAGAGCCTTCCGGGCTTCGTCCACACGAGCGTGGTCACTGGCGTCCAGCACGAACACCACTGCCTCGCAGTCCTTGAGGTAGTGCTTCCAGTGGGGTCGCATGCTTTCCTGGCCACCTACATCCCAGATGGTGAGCGCCATTTTCTTGCCCAGTGGCAACTGCGCAACGTTGAAGCCTATGGTAGGAGAGGTTCCCATGACAACCCCTCGCTGGAGCCTGTAGAGCAACGTGGACTTCCCGGCTGAGTCCAGGCCTATCAGAACTACTTGTGGAGCCTTGCAGAACTGCTTTGGCTGGATGAGCCCCATTTTTCATGCCCCGCACTTGTCAGACATGACGGGACTGGAGGAATTTGAGTCAGACAGCAAGAGGCTTTACACCGGACTGTGTTCCTTCGCAGGTCCTGTGGTTAGCGCTGGGAATCAGTATAAAAAAACAGAAGCAATACCTAGTGCTGTAGCTGCCCTTGCTGGAAGCTAAATGAATTAGATTGGCCCATGTAGGGCATTTTCACCAAAACACCTCCACTAAGTGATGTTGCTAAACAGGTTGGTCCACATTTTTCTGATTAGGTGTGTCTTCTTTTTGTTTTCTACTTGTTTACTTAACATTCTAGAACAGTCTCTCACTGTGTATTTAATATGAGTCAAACAGTATGGGCCTATTACCCATTAATTGATTGATGTATGAGGAAGAAAAGTTTTGTGTAGTTAAATAGTTATTACATATTTGCCCCAAATAAAACAGACCTACGACAGTGGGTCACGGTTAGAAAATCTCACGGTCAACTCAAATATTAACACAGCTGACAGGAGAGTAGTTTGGTCTTGTGAGGGACTATGTGAAATGTACTATAAACTTTCCAAATGGGGCATCGGAACAGCATGAAGCTCCATTACTTACACAGATAAACTGGTGAAATATTGAAGATTAGTTTACATTTGACATTATGCTTTAATTCATTTCTGCACATTTCCTTTTGTACAGTTCTTAATTTACTTATTTAATTTAAAAAAAAAAAAAAAAGATCCGCGATTTAAATTGTAGTGATCATCTAATGGACCTTTTTCATTAGTCATTCTCAGTAATCTGATATGGCCAACGCTGGCTATCTACTTCATAGGGACTTTTATTTTGTACAGTGACGCTGTTTTGATGGTTTACAAGGTGACGTAGTTGGTAAACGAAAACCGTTGGGCAGAGTATATCACCGACACGGAGGAGAAACGCCGTTGACAACACCGAAGTTGTACACCCGCCGGTAATATTGTGGCAAACTCCCGTTGTCTTTAGGTAGGTCTACCGCATGTTATATTTATAAAAACAATGTCTCCCTTTTGTTTTCCTCTTTCTCAGTTAACCGGGTGTCGTGATGGAGCGATGGTATAGGTCAGTATCAAGGCTTCTTAGCCAGCTGGTAAGCTAGCGTTAGCTAGTAACCGTAGCTAGCCAAGCTAACTAGCAGTCTAGCTAGTTAGAAAATGCTGCAGCGAGACAAATTGGACTTTGGTATGTTAAGAAAAATAGAGGTATAGCTTATCGGTAACATGCATTTTAGCTAACATTGTCAGTCTGTGGAGGTTTGTATCAGCTGCAGCTAGGAAAACGCTGCAGGTTTAACATCGTGTGACCGTCTTGACAACGGCTTTGTAAAATTAAACTTGGCTGACTGGTTAGCTATCTTAACCAGCTACTCGAATACACTGGAGAATCTAGCTTACAAATATGGTAAGTAGTTACTAGAGCAATATTTTTTTTTACAAGATCTTACAGTGACACTATTCATCCTGGTTGACGTTAGGGATACCTTGTTTTGAGAGACAGGTCAGCAAATGTAGCAATATATTGAATGTTCCAGTATCAATTCGCATTTCTAACCCTCTCGTGTGTACGAAGGTTTGGTTTGCTCCATCACAGTAGCCAATACGTAAACCAGTCTAGCACAAGATCTTAAAGGCTTATTTGCTGTGTAACTAACGTTAGCGTTAACAGTTCAATTAAGCGTTATTATTATTTTTTAGAAAGGTAAGTTAGTTAATGTGTATAAGGTGTAGAAAAACCATCTTAAAAAGCTATTAATTACGGTATACAAAAGGTACCTTAAAAACTATTTTAAGATTTTAAGAGTGTTTTAAAACCAACTCTTGTGTGAATACCGAATACCTTTTCATCTGAATTGTAGGCTAAATTTGAAACCATACACCTATATACTGGGCTGTCTTCTTGCCAGGCATAGCTCGTCAAATGATTGCCCCAAGCGCCTCATCCGGCTGCCAAACTGAATTTAACAACAAATCAACTGCTATTACAAGGCACCTCTGTGAAGTATGTGACGTGCTTGTACACGTGAACATGTCCATTCTTTGTCAGCAGTTCCAGTAGTTGCAGTGCCTCCGCGGGTAGCCCTGCACCCACGTCTTTCTCCCCCTTAACACGGAGCTTCACCGGTTTAACCATGGTGGACGTTAGCAAGTGGTCTCTCTTCAACCTCATGAGCGCCCAGGAGATTGCCACCATAAGGCAGGCATGCATCTTTGGAGCGTCTGCCAATGAGGCCATCTACACTACCCATGATAACGAGGTGAGGAGAAAGTTGATTGTATTTGCCAAGTCAGAATTTCTGGGTTATCTGAACTGCTCAGAATGTTATCTGCTGTCCTTATGCCCGGTGCTGGGCATGGAGCTAAACTGTATTAAACAAGTGTGTTAGGTTTCACAAATTTGAACTGGCACACACCACATCCACAAGTAGGTTTTAATGTACCATCCTCCCTTTTTCGTAGTATTTACAAGATGGAGGCACAGTTGTCATCTAGTGCGGTCGTTATGGATGTTTAGGAAAACGTGTCTTTATTTTGTGTGGTGTTCTCCGCAGGTGTATGTGTTTGGTGTGAACTGTAGTAACTGTTTGGGAACGGGGGACAGTCAGAGCACGATTGTCCCCAAGAAGCTGGAGTCCCTGAGCGGGAAGAAGGTGGTCAGTCTGAGTTACGGCAGTGGGCCCCATGTGCTGCTCACCACAGAGGGTGAGACACGTTGTTTCTGTTAGAATGTACAGTGATGAGTATTTCTGGAGCATATGTTGTTGTTGTTGTTGTTGTTGTTTTGTTTTTGTTTTTCTTCTTCACTGTGAGATCCATGTGCCTGTGCCAGTAAATCCAGTTTTAAGTACTGTTAGGTGCCATGATGCACATCCAGAAGTGTAGTTAAAATGTCAGTGCCAGTATTTCCTCAAAATGTGCGTTGTTTTCATATTTTACATCATCATCATGGGACCCAATATATTATCTAATTAGTCTAAATGGTGCATCTGTTGCCTTTGCAGAGGGGGAGATGTATGCATGGGGACATAACGGATACAGTCAGCTGGGCAATGGGGCGACCAATCAGGGAGCAGCTCCTTTGCTGGTGTCCACCAACCTGCAGAACAAGAGGGTGGTGGAGGTGGCCTGTGGGTCGCACCACTCGATGGCCCTGACCCATGATGGGGAGGTGAGAGAAGGCACCATGGGAAATGAAGGCAAAATCACCTATATGTTCACCTTGTTTTTCAGGGTTTCTGACAGACCCACACAACCTTATGATGTGATTTTCTTCTGTTTGCATGTTCTTTAGCTTTAGATCACTGCCAAAGATCAGTTCTTCAGAATAACATCGCCGTGAACTTCCCACATAGCGTGTTGGTTACTGTGAGCATAGCTGCATGCCTGCTTCTCTGTTGTAAGAGAGGTGCAGGTTTCTCGTCTTCAATATTTGCAGAATTTTCTCTCTAGGGAGGTCACCCAAGTGATTGTGCAGTGTCTTGCCATCTCCAGACTTGGCTACTGCAACTCACTCCTGATGGGTCTTCATTTGTGTGCCATCAGGCCCTTGCAGCTGGTCCACAAAGCTGGAGCACAGCTTCAATGCTCCTAAATTTTCCTACGTCACTCTACTTCTCCATTCACTTCACTGGTTTCATGTAGCAGCTTGTATCAGATTTAAAACTTAGATGCTTGCCTTCAAGGCTAAAATGGACCTGCTCCCCCCTACATGGATATGGACAGAACCCAATCTGTAACTCGAGCCCTTCAAGTATGGCCTGGCTTGACCCACCAGCCTTCAAGATTTCTGAAAGACAAGCATCAAGGCTCTTCTCTGTTCTAACACCCAGTTGGTGGAATGAACTGAAGACTCATCTTTTTAGAAAGCTGTTTAATTAACCCTATTTAGGAAGTTGTAAGAAGCCTTTATATTTGTACTTTTTTAGTAATAGCTCATGAATTGTGTTGTATTCTATAGCATTGTATCTTTCATTCCAGGTTCACCAATAACACTTGGTTCTGGTAGTAAGGGTATTTCTGGCATCTAACTACTTCTGTAGGTCGCTCTGGATAAGGGCATCTGCTAAAACTGTAAACCTCTGAAATGCAGAAAGCCTCACCTTAGAGCAGGTAGCTATTTAGCACTGGCACGCTAGTTGTAATAGGAGCATGTGACGCAAAGCTCTAAGCCCAAAATGCCGTTGATCTTCTCCGGGCTCCAGTGTAACCCGGCAACATGAGTTCATGCCCTTGCTAAGCACAAGTTGTGGCTTATGTGCATTTGCCATTTGTATGTACAGTATATTTAAATGGCGTGCCTGTATGTACACTCTCCCATGACATATCCTAAAAGACCTTTGGACACAGACCACAGGGCTGTTGCTCTAGCTCACTGGAGTGGGTCACAGTAAGGCCGTGCTTGTAGCTGTCTGCACTTTGGCAGCTGCAGCTCAGGTGAGGTACTTCTGCAAGGGGGAATATTTATTGTGACTGTAGCACTTCTGTCGCATCACACATCTGCTTTTTCTTTGTTGAACTCTGCATGGCTGATTAATTTTTAATGGTTTCCTTAACTGTGTATTATTAGTTCAATTGTTTATCACCTGGCCTTTCATCATTCCTGTGGTTCTATTTCACTTAGGTGTTTGCGTGGGGCTATAATAACTGTGGTCAAGTGGGGTCAGGCTCCACCGCCAACCAGCCCACCCCGCGCAGAGTCTCCTGCTGCCTCCAGAACAAGGCAGTGGTCAGCATCGCCTGTGGCCAAACCTCTTCCATGGCTGTGTCGGATAATGGGGAGGTAAAAATTTTTTAAAAATCATGCCTCAGACAGAAAGTTGCCACAGTATCATGGACCTACCTAGACAGTGCTGTAGTGCTTTGCTACCTTTATCTTGTATATTTAAACATGTAATTATGTTTTTAGCTTGACTTTATTTATGAAAAAATGTACACATCATTTATGATTCTCTTGTATGTTTAATACAGCATCCGCGTTTTCAGTCTGTCTTGCCTGTGTGGTGTTTAGGTGTATTGTTGGGGCTACAATGGTAACGGACAGCTGGGCTTAGGAAACAATGGCAACCAGCTGACACCATGCCGCGTGGCTGCGTTACAGGGTCTCTGTGTTTTACAGGTGAGACCCCATTTCATCTGCATGTCACACCATGTCCTACTAGACTGCATCACTATTACATATAAGAACTGATTTAAGACAGAACTGTTGAACAGTATAAATTTGTAAAATAAGCTATTTTTTCATAATTGGCTCCAAATGTGACTGCGGTGTTTCGCCCCTGAATGTCAGTTGTACGTCAGCGCTGTGAGCTCAGCATGGTGCCCTGACCCGCACCCCGTGCCGTGTGTTGTAGATTGCCTCGGGCTACGCCCACGCGCTGGCGCTAACAGACGAGGGGCTGCTGTACTCCTGGGGGGCCAACACATACGGACAGCTGGGCACAGGCAACAAGATCAACCAACTCAGCCCAATGAAGGTCATGGCGGACAAGGAGAGGTGAGGGAGAGGAGAAGACAGGTTTCTTTCTGTTGCTGTTCTTTCTTGCTTGCTTTTTGCATTCTTTTATTTAATTATTCTATGATTGATTTCTCCTTTGTTTATTCGTTATTCTTTTGTTTTTTTTCCTCCTTTTTCTTTGTTAGCTCATTATTCTTTCTTTCTTCTCTGCTTTTCATGTGCTAGACATGCTCTCCTGGTTGATCAGCTTGGTGTGTGTGTGGGCGTGAGTGTGTCAGATGCTGACTGTGGTAATGGCGTCATGCTGAGATGATAATGGAGGATGCTTGGTGTGTGCCGCTGCTCATTGTTGCATCCCAGAGCTGTTTCCTAGTAGGCTGCCAGGGAGTTTCCCCATGACATTTCTTCCTGTTTCGAGTGCTTCTGATGTCTCACACATACACACATGCTTATTGTTTCCAGGAAAATGATTCACATTGTTTTTGTTTGTTTTTTTCATTTTCAGAGAGACCAAATGATCAAAAATGTCAAATTACCAATAAGTCAAAAATACTTTTGGTCATTAATCAAAATGTGTGTCTACAAAAACAAAAGTTGTACTTTTTCTCCTTTTCTTCATGCCCTGTTTTCCTCCGTCTTACCTTCCTGCCCCATCTCCCCTGTCTCTTCCCCACTGCGTTCAGGATCGTGGAGATAGCTGCGTGCCACTCCACGCACACCTCGGCGGCCAAGACCCAGAGCGGCCACGTGTACATGTGGGGTCAGTGCAGGGGCCAGTCTCTCACCTCGCCTCACCTCACCCACTTCCCCTGCACCGACGACGTCTTCGCCTGCTTTGCCGCACCCGGCGTCACGTGGAGGCTGCTGTCCATCGGTGAGGCCAAAGTGTCTTTTGGTGTGTGGCCTCTTTCCCCCAATTCATCAGGCCCCATTTAGGGCAGCTGTTTGCTAAATTAAACAGCCTGCGGAGCTGAATAAAGCACGGTATGGTCGAATTAAACAAACCCCACCACCAACACCTTTGTCTCCAGTAGGAAGTGCAATAACACATTCCATATTCTGTTTGCAGAGCACGACGGCTTCCTGACAGTGGCCCAGTCTTTGAAGAAAGAGTTTGACAGCCCTGAAACCTCAGACCTCAAGTTCAGTGTTGATGGCAAATTCATACACGTTCACAAAGCAGTGCTAAAAATAAGGTGCTTGCTCACTTAACTTCACTCAATGGGGGCAGTGTCAGGTTTTGCTTTGTTTTTTTTTTTGGGGGGGGTAGAGATTCTAACCATGGTCAGCAATATATTTGTATTCTCTATAAGGGAACACTTAATCACAGTATGACACCAGGTCAGTTAAACTTCATGGATATTGATCTGTCCAGCTAGGAAGCATAAGCACTTGCAAATCAGTTTGACCTGCTTTGGTACAAATAAAAATGAGAGCAGGTGCCCTGGAGAGGCAACAGCAAGATAACCCCCAAAAAGGGAATGTTTTTTAGGGCCTAGCCACAGACAGTGACTCTTTCCTTATTCTTCCTGAGTGACTCTTCTCTACAGTACTGCAGCTTTGTGCTTTGCTAGTGTCCTTGTCATTACTGGTAGCATGAGTGCATATTTATATCTAAATAAAATATAGAATTCCCCACTCGCCCTACGCCGGGTGGTCTTTTTCCTTCATGCATTGGTCCTCTACCAGAGGTCTGGGAGCTTGAGGGTCTTGCGTAGTATCTTAGCTGTTCCTAGGATTGCACTCTTCTGGGCAAAGATCCTAAATGTTATTCCTGGGACCTGCTGGAACCATTCTCCCAGTTTGGGGGTCACGATTGTCACGGGAACCACTGTTGCCTTCACCTTCCACATCTTTCCCAGCTCTTCCATCAGTCCTTGGTATTTCTTGAGCTTTTCATGTTCTTGTTCCTGATGTTGCATGTTGCTATCACTTGAGATTGCTATCAGAAGAGATAGATCTCAGTAGCAATTTCAATCACAACGGGGGGGTGTGTGTGTGTGTGTGTGAGAGAGAGAACAACTAAGCCTTTAACATTGCAGATGAGAATATAGAACATGAGTTTGTGATTGCTGAATGACCAATTTTAATAACTTTCTTACTGGAATTCTTGTTACAGATGTGAACACTTTCGGTCCATGTTTCAGTCCCACTGGAATGAAGACATGAAGGAAGTGATTGAGATTGACCAGTTCTCCTACCCCGTGTACCGTTCCTTCCTGGAGTTCCTCTACACAGACACTGTAGACCTCCCCCCTGAGGATGCCATTGGTGAGAACCCGCAGGACCCCGCAAGCGCTCTTCTACATGTAGAAACCACATGACCCATGCCAGGACGTCGGTTGTGGCCAATACTGCACACTAATATTAGATCACCCACATTCTTCAGTCACGCAGGACTGGTGAAGCAGATGTTGGTTAAGGAAGGGTCTTGATTGTGTTAATTGAGAAAACACTTGTTGTGCAAACACGTTAAGCAATCAGAGGATTACTCGGACACGACTACTCTGGTCACGCCGTGCAATGAAACCGTTGGCATTACCCCCACAGCAGCCGCTAACACTGTGCTCCCTGCAGGACTGCTGGACCTGGCCACCGCGTACTGCGAGAACAGGCTCAAGAGGCTGTGTCAGCACATCATCAAGAGAGGCATCTCCGTGGAAAACGCCTTCTCCCTGCTGTCCGCTGCGGTCAGATATGACGCTGAGGTACAAACAGGCGTCACCGCACAGGAGACACACAACACAGTGGCCCCAGTCCGTATTAAAGAATCTCAACGCATTTGGCATAACCCAGTTAATTCAGAGAGGAAAGGTAGTATTTTTTCGACCCGCTAAACAAGAGGATCTGAAAAAAGATTTCAGATACGTGCAGCGAGAGCAAAAGTCGCACAAGTCTTAACACTGCACTATTATTAATAATAACATAAAAAGGGGTTTTAACTGCTGTGAAGGACAACAGAGTGAATGTAGTAAGGCAGAAGCTTGTTTCTGTGGTGTGTTTAGCAATGGGTTACAAAATGATTCAACCTTCAGGAAACTGTTCATGATGTCTCGCTCTTCCTCAAGGATCTTGAGGAGTTCTGTTTCAAGTTCTGTGTCAACCACCTCACCGAGGTCACCCAGACATCAGCTTTCTGGCAGATCGACGGCAATCTGCTGAAGGAGTTTATCCGCAGAGCCAGCCGCTGTGGAGCCTTCAAAAACTGACCCCCTGACCTTGGGCTGGCAATAAATGTGCACACATAGCCAAGGAACCATGGCTGTTACTGCTGGCAGTCATCCTGACCACTAGATGGCATAATCAAAAGATTATCCTTAAAGGTTTTGGGTTTTTGTATTTCTTTCCGCAGATCATTTTTATAGATTTAAACGTTTTACACTTGTCTAGCCCAACAAGACAAATCCAAGACCACCCCCCCACCCCCCAATTCAGCTCATCAGCTCATAAAGCGCTTCAATAATTGGGTCGGGTATGCTAGATCAAGGAAAACATGAAACTGCAGGGCAGTGGAACCATAGCTGATATTGACCATAGACTCTCCTGGTTTAGAGGTGTTCAAATTACAGTTCTCAACAACCAGGTCCTACAGATCACGAGATCCAGGGCTGGATTTGGATTTGAGGTCCAGATTTGAGTACTTTGCCTTAGGCCATGTTTCAGTGCTGATTTAATTGAGACACTAAACTTTCAGTGTTACTTACAAACCACTGGATAAACAACAGAGCTGATCTGTTACACTATACTGTCATCCACACCTATGATTGTCAAGTTGGCTCTCAGGGACTAACAGATGGTCCATGCCTTTGCTCTTTTCCAGCTCCTAGTATACCTGAATCAGGCCATTAAGAACACGGAATAGCTTAAACGGGTCTAAGGGGAGCTGGATTAAAGCACAACTGGTGGCCCTCTGCTTGGCCCAGAGCCCTGGGTTAAGATACACTAACATTGTGCATGATGGTGAAATTTCCATTAAAATTAATGTCAGCGTTTTTGAAGAAAAAAAAAAAGACACTAAATTTAAGTCCCAACATGGCTGTTGGAATTGTGGTAGGGACTGAATGCCTGCTTTTCCCTTTTCTAAATTCTGTTATCAACCTCTCCATAGACTAGTTGATGGACTCAGTGCTCCAGTGATGGGAATGCACAGGCTTCTATGTCCTGGTTCACTGTAGTGCATTTAACTTCAAGTGATGGTGTGGTTGAAAGCTGTTATAAAAGTTCAAAGACCATTGAATGGCCATGGTTGCCCAAGAAAATCTCACATCTGGACCTTTGTGCACCGGTGGCACTGCCTGTTGGTGCTTAAGAAGAATACCACTTTTATTTAGGTATTTTGGAATGTTTGGTAATTCACTATTGCACTTTCCTTAGAATGTTTTTGGATTCTAGTTACTAACCGTGCTTCCAGTAGTTTGAAGCAGTGAGGATTTTCCTTTGAATATTGAGTGCGCAGAACTAAACTTTATCCGAGTACTCATAGCTTGCCTCTAGAGCTTTTTTTTTTTTTTTTTTTTTTTTTTTCCCCCCTTAAGTCCCCAGTAAGGACTTTAAGCAAAGGATGTCTCTAAGCAGCACTGCTCTTGCTGATTACTACAGGTTTATTTCATAGAGGCTTCTGTTCTGGTGTCCAGTAGTTACATGGCACGTAAGTCTCAGAGATTTGTGTGTTTGTTTTGTATGGATTTTGCTTTGTGTGTTCTGTTACATAGAAGAATTTTGGGTTTTTATGCACAAGTGCTTGTCAGGTATTTGTGGCTGCTTGTGTGTTACTTTTTTATGTATATATTGTATAGATTTGCACTACATTTGAGAAAAGCTTTATCTATTTACAAAGTGTTGCAGTTGTGATTTGTGACCAAAATAAAGCTTTTCACTACAGTTTGACTAAATCTTCTTTTAGCTGGTAGGTGTGAATTAAAATCATTTAATGCATGGGGGGGGGGGTCCAGTAGAGCCTCATCAACCTCTAAAGCCAAAGGCAATGTAAACAGGACATTGCTGGCAAATTTGTTTCAACACAGTACTGCTGAAAGGTTATTATAAAGCTTGATTTGTGGATTAGGCCTAATCTTTGCTTAAATTATAGACAGCACAAACCAACATTTCATGACAGCCACTTATGAAAAAGTAAACAACCTTTTTTTTGTTGTTGTTTCTCAGTGAGGTACCGTATTAACGGGGGGGGGGAATACTATAAGCTTCCAGAACGGATGGCAATATAATGTACGTCTTTGATTTGTCAGTAAAATGGGTATAACAAATGTTGAGTTGAAGCTTTAAATACGGCTTGCCTTTAACTAAACTTTTATTTATCATAACTCCATTTCTTTCATATCGGTGTACGACAGGACACGAGTACTGTACTTCAAAATTGTAGTGACGTAGTACAAGGTTTCCAGAGAAGCAGGACGTGGTACACGGAGCAGAGCTTGAGAGCGTCAAGGTAAACACTTCTCCGTTATATGCTCGTTCTCACCGTTAAGCGGATCACTCGGTTCTCTTGGCCGTGAAACCTACTTACTAGCAGAGTAATGTTGTTATAAAATGCGAACTCACGCCACGTCTGTCACTACGTGAACTTTCGCTTTAGAACGTTACCTGGGAATCGAAACGTACGCGGCTGGACGGAAGCTCCTCCTTACCGGCCGACGTCAAGCGCACATAGGAAGAGAATGAAGTGGGTCGTGTAAAGACCTCCTGATCACACAGTACCTCGCCGTTTTGTCGATGTCAAGCTTGGCTATAACGATTGGGACTGAATGGCAGCGTCAAACAACAAGTGGCCGCGTAAAGATTTCGAAGAAAATGGTTTCACCACAAACGGCGAGGACGTCCGCGATGTGAAGGAGACTAGTACACAGACCGACGCCAAAGTGCAAGGTTAGGACCGACCAGGCTTGTTTACCGAATCAACATAATTTAACGAACTTCGTCGTTGGCTCTTAATGAATTCCTTAGGCTATGTTAATCGTTATATGTGGATTTTGTTTGCAACGCAGTACCAGAGGAATAGGCTACTGCGCAGTCAGACACGCCGTCTACGTTTACATAAATGCTGCTTTGAAGGGATTACTGGAGGTGCTGTCAGTTTCTTTTCCGAAAAAATGGGCCGGGACGTCCTGTGGATACATTTAGTGCTGGGTGATACGTGGATTAGGTTTGCTTTCGTTCTCGCGTAAAGGATACGTGGTTATCATTTACACCGTTTGGAAAATGACGTCGTTTTCGTTTTTTCAATGGAAAACTTTACGTTAACACTCACTAACCGCGTACTACGTTTGTTTGTTTGTTTGTTTTTCCTAGTAAGAGTAATGGTGTTTAATAAATCGTATCTGTTTAAGGTCATGGACCTCGACTGTCCAAAGTTAATCTCTTCACATTGTTAAGCCTTTGGATGGAACTTTTCCCCAAGAGGGATAAAAGTCAAGACAATGAATCTGTAAGTACAGCTTTATCCTGTTAGAGGATTATATCTACCCCCCCCCCCCCCAATTCAGCAAGGACTTCCTTATAAGACGTGTTGATGAAGTGTTAGTGAAGCCTAATTCCGGATTATTGCTCTTACTCAGATGTACTGTGGTATAACCCTTCCAGGCTCGTCTCACTGGTCTGGTGGTGGTCTGTGAGCAGAAAGTCCTGGGCCTGCATTGTTCTGGGCAGGAGCTGCATGTGGGCCAGGTGGCGGTGATCAGGCACGGGCCCAGACTAAAGAACTGCAGCCTGTACTTCTCCAGGAAGCCATGCTCGACCTGCCTCAAGATGCTCCTCAACAGTAAGCCACCGCTAAACCTTTTTAGGCCTTTTGTTTGGATGCAGTAGACATGTTGCTCCCTGGTCCAGAAGAAGAGCAGGGAACCCTGCAGTGCCTCACTGTGCAGACACTCACTAGCCCAGCAGTGTAAATGTTCAAAGGCCTTCTCTCTCTCTCTCTCTCTCGTTCGCTGGCTCTCTCCCTCTCTTTAGCCGGCGTGAGTGAGATCCGGTACTGGCCCGCTGATGCCGAGGTGAGCCTGGTACCGGGCGACCAGGAAGCCACGCTGGATGCCGCTGCCGCAGAGCAACTGAAGTCCAACGGCAGGCCTCACATCTGCGTGCCGTTCCAGAACCTTCCCGCTCCCATGCTCCAATTCGCCGAGGAGACCTCGAGGCGCAGCGACTTCCTCAAGAAGATGGCGGCAGACGACCACTCCCGGGACGTTGGCAAGCTCTTCTGCCGGGAACGCCGCAGGAACTGGGACGGCCTCGTGGCGAGGTTCCTGGTGGCAGACGCGGAGGAGCACAGGGAGCGGCTGGGGAAGATGGGCCTGGAGAACTTCTGCACGGAGCCGTATTTCACCGAGCTCCGGCAGCACATGCAGGACCTGATCAGGCTTCTGGCCTCAGTCGCCTCCAGCATTCCCTCTCCGGAGCACGGATACGGCTTCTACGAGACGGGAGCTGCAGCTGGCGCTCACAGAACACTACCTCAGGAGGTGGTGCGACACTGCATCGTACAAGCAGCGCTGCTGGCCTACAGAAGAGGTGAGGCACCAGGGTGTGCTTTTGGTTGTTATTGTTTTGTTTTTGTTTCTGGATATCTAAATCAGTAAGATGTGGAGATTGACTCTGAATGACCTTTACAAGGTTTTCTTCAGTCATTTGAAACATATCAATTATTTGTGCTTTTTTTTTTAAACTAGGGCTTTAAAACATTCATTGTTCAGTTACTGCTTCTACTTCATTCTGTCCCCTACTGTGTCACTGCCGTATGAACCAGCTCCATTTGTATCTCTCTGAGGACAGAAATAGATTCTTGTTTTTGAGAAAATTACACTTGCACATAACCCACTAATGCAATGCCAAAGGGGGAGAGAGACAGAGCGAAAGGAAGAATGTGTGTTTGTTTGATGTGTCTGTGTTTGTTTTTGTGGTATTGTAGAAGATCCTAAAGTGGGCGTGGGTGCAGTCATATGGGCAGAGGGCAGACTGGTGAGTTCAAATTAAAGTGATCACACTCTAGAAAGACTTTTTTTTTAAGCTCACTTCTGAACTAGGATGTGTAGGCACAAATGATGGAACCTATAGCCTAGTGCAGAAGTTAAAGTTGAGATGAACTGTCTACATGCTACATTGTTATTGTAGACGCGTGACGAACAATTACATTGGTGCTGCAGACACCCGCATGGCTGAGAAAGGGGGCGGGGCCTTTTAGCATCTTGTGCCATACCCTGTCCTGTGCCTTCGATGTTGTGATTCTATTGCTAGATATTACATTTTTGAGATGCTGTGATTTTAAAAACTCTGAACCCTTAACACGACATGGGATTAAAAAAAGATTGTTTCATTATTATTTCTAAAGTCGTGTGTGTGTGTGTGTGTGTGTGTGTGTGCTGTGGGTCATCAAACCCCGGACAAGAAGCTCCTTTGGAATATCGGAGCTTGGTCATTGCACTTGCAGCACTCATGCACGTGCACACACCCACACCCACACAGGCTGAGATTCATTTAGATGTTATCTTTGCTTATTGAAGCCTTTTGCAAGATATGATAAGTAGGGCATTGCAAGGCTAGTAGTTTGATGACTGGCAACAAAAACCGTGCATCATGCTGCCCTACAGAAAGGACAGCCGTAAATGCCAACAGGTCTAATAATAGCTCAAAGAAAGAAAGGCGGGGGGGTGTTGAACTATTAGCTATTTATTATCTATTAGCTATTTACTATTACCTATTTTTCACAGCCTGTCTGTCTCTCTCTGTCTGCACCCAGCCTCCTCGGTGTGACGGTACAGGTAGCATGTACCTGGTGGGGTGTGGGTATAATGCCTACCCGGTCGGCTCGGTGTACGCGGAGTATCCACAAATGGACGACAAGCAGGCAGAAAGGCGGCACCGCAAATACAGATACATCATCCACGCCGAACAGAACGCAATCACTTTTAGGTACGCGGGGGGACAAGCACGAGCAACCACGCCGCAAGGAGTTCAGGCTAAGGTCGACCTTCTTGATGGCGCGGACACCGTTCTAGAGAATTTTGTGTTGGCGTAGCCTAGACAAACCCGTAAGGACCACTTGTGTGATGGAGTCTCTGCGTTGTAACACAAACCAATTGCGGATGAAAGTGCATAAACCTAGTTAAGCCTAGGTCAGAGAGACGGAGAACCTAGTGTCAGCACATCAAACGGCACACTATAATATAAGGATGCGTTTAGATAACGTTCACCTCCATTTGGTGTGACGTTTTCATTCGATTTGCACTTTCAGGAACGCGGAGGTGAAGGAGGAGGAGAACACGATGTTGTTTGTGACCAAGTGTCCGTGCGACGAGTGTGTGCCCCTGATCTGGGGTGCCGGCATCAAACAAATCTACACCACCGACCTTGACAACGGGAAAAAGAAACACGACATCTCTTATGTCACCTTCAGCAAGCTTCACGGCGTCCAGAAGTTCGTTGTACGTTGTTTGGAGCAATCATTATAATTAAACTAATGAACCTATGTAATGACTTAAGTTTTACTAGATTCACAACTGATACTCTATTGAAAAATGTGCCATATAGTCTTAAATTCTATTTAAGATAGTGTCTAAGTAACCAATTTGTATTAGTAACATGGATGTTACTGTGTTATATTAACACACTTGTGTATTTTTTAAGTGGCAGAAGTCTTCTCTTGCAAGAAGTGCTCCTGAACAAGATGTGCTACCTATAATGAGTAAGAATTCATTCACTGCTATTAGGGTTGTTTTTTTCTGCACGTTAGTACATCTAAGTACAGGGTGAAGGGGAAAGAGTAACTACTATAACCTTGTCAAATTTTGTCTTAACTATTGTAAAGGAACTGACAGTATAAAGCGGCCATTTTTGCCACCACCATTGGTATGGTTTTGACACTTCTGTTCAGAGGGACTGAAGCGTTATAGTCCTTTTCCAATGACTAACACCAGACTTTCCATTTTGTCAATTGTAGATGGCTGCTTGAAACACAGAAAGGGGGAAGATTCCAATGGTCACTGCCTGAAGAGACTCAGAACAGGAGGAACTGCTTATGAATCCTTATAGCTCAGTACAGGTCTTGAGCCTTGACAACCTGAAGTCACTTTAGGAGAACTGAGCTCCCTCCAGAGTACCTCATCGTATTTATACAGTTTGATCGTTATATAAGACCCAACCGTTTCACTATGCACAGCACACTTTGTGTAAAGCATGTTTTGGGCTTAACCTGTTTTGCCTGACGCTGTTATCTCTGCACCCTGAGTGGTTGGAACATTTTAGAGACATGAACTGCAAGCTTCTTAGAACTAAACAGAAGACAAAAAAAAAACATTGGTTTTAACTTATAAATTAAAAAGTCAGGCTCTGATATTACCCATAACTTGCTTCATGACTTATTTTACCTGCCATATGTATATAAACACAAACATATAATGTAAAGGGAAGAAGGCTTAGGACCATATTTAGTGTAAAAGTTAAGGAACAGCGCTCCGGGGAAGATGGCTTACACTGTTACTGTAAACTCATGTTTTCTCCATGACTGTGGGTGTAAACTTTGCAGGTGCAGTTAACAGGACTAAAAAAAAAAAACCAATGTTTGAATTTTCCTTTATTTGTTGATATGGTACAATTAGCATTTATAAAGGAAGGTGGCGACCAAATGTAACGGGCAACGATTTCAGTTTGGATATTAGAACAGATACCATAATGCTTTTGATTTTATTTCAATGCAACTCCTTTGTAACACAAAGCTGTGAAGATACTGGAAAATTTGGCTCAGGTGCATGCTGAGTTTAAATGGTCGCCCCATGGCGACCGTGATGTTCCACGATTCACTTTACGTCGCGCAATACTGAACAGCTTACTTGAATCTGAGCTATTAATGCGTATTCAAACAGAGGGGAAGGCAAGGCATGAGAAACATGACCGCTCATTCAGAAAAAAATGACTGGGATATTTTTCCCATTGGATTTCAGTCCTTTTTAGTACTAACATAAAATCGTATTTAATCACATTCAAAATTCAGGGAAAAAAAAAAAAGTTTCAAACAAAGGTTTGAAAGCTCAGCATGTGTATATATATATATAATAAAACATTAAATTTTCATGTAATTGGCATGTAACACGTGATAACATGGGCCCAGACTTCCTCAGCATACATGCTCCACTCAGTCCTATTACAGCTAACGGTTAAGTCACAGACATACAACTGAATCAGTCAAATGTAGCTGCAAAGAACAAAACCAAGTTTCTTCATCAGCGTAACTCAAATATAGTGAGTTAAAGAGGTTCACTGCTTAATTATTCAAATATGCTCGACTGGAACATATTTAAAAACAAACAAAAATAAAATTAAGCTCCCCCTGGAAATATTGGCATTAAAAAAATACAAAACATACTGGGAAAAAACAGGAAACGCACTTAAACACACAACAAAAAGGCACCTGTTTGTACGTTCGTGTCCTCGACTGTTTCACCTATGCATCTAATCAAAGTCTGCCAAAATCACAATGAAGAGCCAACACGACGGCTATAGACCAGAAAAGATCTTGGTGCTAAAGGAACGGTACGGCACAGAAATGACCCTGGTACTGCAGCTGTCCCACAACAAAGTGTTCAATAGTATTAGGACACTAAAGCATAGAACATACTACAGCAGTCTGCTATAAGCACTACAGCAATGCTGTAGGCCGGAAAGATCCACGGTACGGCCTGAACACTACACCTGCGTCTGTAGTTCTACGTGGAGGGCTGTAGTAAAAAAGGACAAACAAACAAACAACCCTTCTGGACTGCCACCACCTTTCACTGCCAAAAACTAACCCCCCCCCCACAACAGGTAAACATATCAAGTAAAAATAGAAAAACAGGAGGATTACATGGCCCTGTTTTGCCAACATAATTGAACCTATAACAAGAATTTAAAGTGTAGTTAAAGTGTCGTTAGGTTAATATCTTACTAAAGCAAACATTCAGAGGAACTGCACTGTCCATGGCAGAGAACCTAATGAGAAAAACACTGGTTTAACCGAACCATTCTTAAAAGCAGTTACTTAAAGCCACCACAGTGGGATGAGATCAATGTACTTTTTTTTTTTTTTTGGGGGGGGGGGATAAATCCAACCACGTTCTGAGCCAATGGAGCGAGCGGCAAACCATACAGGTGCGTAAGAAACTTCAGCATACAGCGTCTAGAGGGGGGAATTAAAAATACAGGCTAGAAAAAGAATACAGGAATGCAACAGAGAAGTTTAATCTAAATATTGAACCTCAGAAAATCAAAGGCTTATAAATAAGTGGGGAATGCAACCATCCTTCTTACTAGTCACCTACTGGCGTCATCGGCGGAAAACACCAGCAACTTCCTCTCTGGCAGAGCTGAGCGCAGGGCGAGCGGCGTCTGGAGCGGTGGGCGCGAGACAGCTCTTTTAGGTCCTCGCCGTCACCCCACTGACTTACTACAACCTTTGGTTTCTCCTCCAACAAAATGAGTTGTTGTTTTGTTTTTTTAACAACAACAACAAAAACAAACAAACAAAAAAACCCATCGATGGCACAAAACTGAATGATGAAACTACCGAAAAGAAAAAGAAAAACAACTGAACGTCTGTGATCAAGAACTATCATTTGCAAGCCTCATGACTAAGAAAAGACAAATGTTTATGATTTTAAATATAATTATTATTGTTAATAGACTTTTTTTTGTTTTTTGTTTTTTTTGTTGTTTATTTTCCTCAGTAAAAAGATGAGGTGCTTAATAACGTGATCGCTAGCTAAGGTTTAGGAGGCCGGCTTCTTTAAGTCTCGTATCTGTTTGACGAGGTACGTCTTTTCGTCGTTAAACTGCTCGTCGTCTGTGCGGTCCTTCTGGAAGTTGCTGAGGAAGTCGATGAGCTTCGTCTGGTTTTTTAGAAGGATGTCTACGATGGGCTGTGTCTTGTTTGGGTTGGCCACAAACACCTGGGGAGGGAGACGCTGTTTCAGTGCCATCCGCGCCAAAGGAACGGAAGGGTTAGTGTTCCACTGGGGCCTGAGTGCGCACGTGGCCCTTGGGAACCAAGCGTGGCCCTTTACCTTGAAGACGTGAAAGGCCTCAAACTGGATGTTTGGACTCTTGTCTCTCAGGAGGTTCATCATCAGTTTGAGATTCTCTGGCTTGCTGATGTACCTCGTCATCACAGTGAAGTTGTGTCTGTCCAAAAGAAGCTCGCCCAACAGCTGACACACACACACACACACACACACACTTTGGTGACGGGGCCAACAAAGTCTTACCCTGGTCTTTTAATCTTAATTTTAGTCTTTCATATTCTACGCCGCACTGAGACACTACGGAACACGCACCTTCAGCGACTGCCTTTTTGTCACGTAGTTTTCGGAGTGCAGCAGCTTTTCGTAGTTGTCAAAGACCTGCGTGCAGAGGCAGACTGGGTCAAACGCCAAATATCGTCACTGAACCTGTTTGGCGTGGACGAAAGTGCTTCCCAATGACGTCTGGGTCACCAGTGGCCGGGAGTCTGGCCGTGCTTTTGGGGAACTCTCTCTCTCTCTCTCTCTCTCTCTCTCTCTGTGTGTTTGTCTCTCTCTTACCATTTCTCACATAAGCACATTCTCATGGGCCTTGTGTCTAATAATGTATTGTGTCTAATAAAAGTACTGACACACTGACACGTGCAGTGATGTACAGATTACTTACTGCATCGTAGTTCTGCTCTAAAAACTCCGCCACCAGAACCTTGTGTCTCGTAAGAAGGTCCTGGAAAAAAGAAAGGAAATCCCAGTCAGGACCCATCAGGAACCCCTGTCAAAGCGGTCCGTGCACAGCCCCCGCCAGGGGGGTTGGTTTCCTTGCCTTGAAGGTAGCGAAGGCGTCGGAGGCGATGTCGAAGGTGGACATCTCGACGTAGCTGAAGAAGTCGTCGAAGCGCTCCGAGTGCAGGAGGATTTTGGCGAGCGGCTCGTGCCGGATGCACTCACGGAGCATAATGCCGCAGTTGAGCGCCACCTGAGGGGTCTCATACCTGCAACAGGGGGGAACAGAATCAGCACCACACCTTTTCTGGTTAGCTACAGCGTTCACCCGAAGCCGCAAGAACGAAAGGTTGGGTGCAAAAGCTTCGTGGTGCAGGGTGGAACCTGATTAATGTTATGTCATCTCCAGCGGGACAATCAGTATGTTGTACTGTGTTATCATAAGTTATAATGTATAATGACATGTACAGTTGTGGAGCAGGTGGGGCTGTGGCACAGTTGAGGAGGTGAAGCGTGTGTCTGACCCTTTGAGCAGGATGAAGAGCACCTCCTGGTGGGAGCAGAAGTACTCCACCGTGGGACTGCGGGTGCCGATCTGTCGCCTCAGAATGTTGTTAAAGATCTGACACACATCTTTCTTACCCTGCACACACCGTTCACAGGCAGTGTCATTACAATCGTCCACAGTGTTTAAAACGCAGAACGCACGTCATCCTGCTTGCCATGTGGACCTAATGCAGCTAATAATTGTCAATATTTTCAAATAGCTAATATACAATTAAAACGTTTTTATTCATTTTTGTTTTGATTACACAAGCTTTTACTTTGCTCTCAAGAGCACTCCCTTCTGGCTCTGCGAATGAAAGATTTCTGGGAATATTATCTGTGTGGCCCTTCACACCGAACACACTCGAAACGACAAGCAGCAGCTTGGGAAAACCGCGACTCACCTCAAAGTCGATCACCTGCAGGTTCTCCACCAAGGAGATGAGCAGGCCGCTATTGTAGAGCTCCTGAGCCAGCTGGGCCACCGTCTCCGTGTGGGGCTCTTTGTCGTTGGTGCCGTACAGGATCTCCTTCATCGCGACCAGGCACTTCGACACCTCCTCTGACGCCTGCCGGGATCACACACACACACACACACACACACACACACACACACACACACACACACACACACGAGTGAGTGCACACATTCATCTCGTCTTGTCCCTCATAGGGAAAACCCATTGGTCATTTGTCTGTCCGTCATCTCCCGTCGTCACCGGTTGTGATGAGATGGGAGGCCACTCCCTCCGGGGAGCAGCGGGCAGGCAGCTCTGTGCTTCACAGGCCTGGACCTTAGCAAGGACCTGCAGGGAAGCGTCTTGGCAATCAACTGCAAATGAACGCTCCAGAATACGGTGGCACCTCCACCTAGACAACCGCGCCACGTCTGATAGAGAAGCACAAGTGAAGCCCTGGAGCCAAGGGGAGCGGTAGCATGCGGGAAGTATTGGAGCAAAGCCTGACAGAGAGGCTTCACGCGCTCCCTAGTGCAGAGAGGCTGAGGTCCGGGTCAAGGCAGCTTCATGATGGAGTGCCCCGCTGGGAGAATTAATCAGTCATATGCGGTTTACAGATACCGTTCCAGGGTAGTACGGGTAGTTAAAAGTCTGTTTTCTAACAAATTTATTTTACTGTAACTTGGAGGATTTGTTCAAGCTCGCCCCATCGTCTGAAGCCGTCATCCGTGGCCAACAGCCTGAGAGTGGAATCGGCCGTTCTTTCGGAGAGGGAGTTTGGGTCGGTGTTTCTCTCTCTCCCTCTCTCTCTCTCTCTCTTTCTCTCCCTCTCGCTCTGGCTACTCACGGGGCGTCTGTGAGCTGCCAGTGCGTTACACCGTCACTCCGAGCCGCAGCTCGGAGAGATGTGATTGGCTGCATCAGCAGCGGAAGCATGTGACAGCCTTAGCCCTCCCTAGACGGCAGCTGCCGTGCGACAGGGGAGAAATCCCCGACGAGTAGGAACTGGCTATGACTAAAATAGGGAGAAAAATTGGAGTGAATCAGGGGTTGGCGTATTCCCAACAAGTCTACTCACCTTCTCCATTTTCTTGTCCTGCTTCACCAGAATGGACAGGTTGTCCTTCAGTGCTTTCACAATGTCCGTGGGGCTTTTGTGGGGTTTACCAAAGAGTGGCATGGTTGTGACCTGGGGTCTCTGTCTCACTCTTGCTATTTTTCTCGCTCTCCTCAAAACCTGCAAGGACGGGATGAGAGGAAGACCCAGAGGAGGTTAGACAGGGGCCAACGTGCTAGCTTGCCCTCTTCCTTCATCGGTGGGCAATACCCTTAAGGACACCATGTTGCTAAGCAGCCACCCACCCCCACCCCCTAGCTAAAGTGCAAATGGTTGTCATGACGATGGAACACAGTAGGATCCACACTCTATTTCAGGTTGAAATGGAAGTTTATGAACAAACAACCAGTAACACATAAAAAAACAACAACTACAAATATTTGGGAAATCTTAGGTTTCATTATTTGGACAAGATATAATAAATTCAAGTACTTCAGGTAATTGCAGTTATTAAAGGTAGTTTGGTGTTTCACAGTACTCAGACGCAAGATCAGTAAATGCTCTCTCTGTGATGAGCACTGACTCCCCCCCCCAAATTTACTTCATTCGAGGTGCATTTGTAACTAAGGGTCTTAAATCATACTACCAAAATAGAAAAGGCATCATCCATGAACTTCATAAAAGTTAGATTTGAGCAGAGGCACCCGCGCCTGTATAGAAGAGTTACACACTAGAATGGTGCTGATAGACACAGGCAACCTGAGCTTAAAAACAGCCTTAACACATGGAATAATTCAAACGGGGAAAAAAAACCCTTCACCCACACTCTTCTTGAAAGCTGACATGGCCTAACTTGTGACTGGTAATCCTACGAGGTGAGAACCCCAGAGAGTAAGTGTGTACATGTGTGGCGAGTGTGTGTGTGTGATGTGTGTGTGCGTGCGTGCACGTGCACACACATGCGTTGTTTGACTGCGCCACCCCCCTACCCCCACCCCGGAGATTTTTCATTGCCTGCCAAGAGCCAGTGGCTTTGATCATGCAAACCCTGCCAGAGACCACTCTTAACACCCTTTGCTCCACAGGCCTCCTCTATAGTTTGAGGGGATATCAGAGTGCCTCCCTTGTTATGAATGTCTTCTTAAAATATATTCCACAAATGTCTAGGCCTGCTAAAGTCAGCAGACTCATGTGCACACACAGACGGGCCCAGTAAGTCTACAGTTATAACAGGTTATTAAAGGGTATTTACATGGCACTGATTGGTAATGACAATCAAATCGGCTGGTAGCATTCTGACCATACTACAGTAGTTTTTTTCTCTCCAGCTCAATCTGTTCATAAGCCTTTTAATTCCATCTGACCTCCAGTCACGAAAGAGTAGGTTCAAACTGTAGATTTACAGTAACTTTAAACACAAACTCATCCATTTCTTTTGTAAGCAGCAACATAACAAATAGTTTTTGTCCTACCTTGTGCTACCTTAGTTCAAACTAACCCAGGACAAAGACTGAACGGTATAACTATTATATATTCCTGAGTAGGCAGGAAAATCACGTGATCAGCATGCAACTCCACACATGGCTGAAGAGGTGTATAAATATAACCTTCCAAAGAGTCTGATCCGAAGTCTTGGTCTATGATCAGCTCCCAATGCCTGTAAATCTGGCCATTACGTTACCCACAGGGAGGCCCAGCTCCTCCTGCGTGCCTCTCGTATTTGTACAGCCCGATTACAGACTTTACCGAAGCACTCCACCTTTGACAAACAAACGCTGCGAGGCCCTAAAAACAACCGTAAGCAAACTAATGCTGAAAAAGTGGGGGTCAAAAAAGTGTAAATAAACAAGTTGAGGCATTCGTGAGGTGGGACTGGCTCGACTGCGCCAGTCATTCACAGACACAGTGCATTCATATTTCTCATGTGTGATCTGCAGCTACTTGAACCTGATGATAAAAGATTACGAGTCCAAAAAACGTTTAAGGTCAGTAGAGGGCTTGACCTTACGGGGATACATTTGATCAGCGATCAGATAATAAAAACGAGAATGCTGAACATGAACGGTTGAACATTTTAATTAGTTACGGAGTGGCCTAGACGTGCAAAATAAAAGTCTTCAAGCTAGCTACGCTATACTGTACAGTACGGGTATAACTGACGGCGTGAAATCGAGGGGATGTTGTCAGCCAGCAGATTTAAGGTATTTTAAGACCCGTTCACTAAATCTAAAGCGAAGAAACATGAACCCAAACGAAAGACGCTTCCCGTGCACCCGGACCGGCACACCGACCAAAACGGACAATATCTGTCGCGCGAAATGATCACGAAGACGCGATTCCGGCACACACACAAGGCGAATTAAACAGCAAAACACACAAACACACACTCACACTCACACTCTGCCTAGGTGCAGTCTCGCTATTTAACTTACAGTGCGCTTCCCCTTTGACCAAAAACAAGTCTGCCACTCGCAGGTCCGCCATGCGTTTAGCTACTGCCGTGAGACGACGGATTAAAAAGCAGCCAAAACCCTGGCGAAGGCTCCGCGTCGTTAGCGCATGTGTGCCTGCTCGATTTAAGTTTGTAACCATGTCAAGGACGACATTCATTTCGGTAAATGACCGTCGTCATCTTCCGACGTCTCAAACTGTCGCGGCCGTTGCATACTCACAGTGCAGCGGTGTTACTTCGCGTCTTCTCAGTCGGCTATCGTGCTTGCTGCCGTCTTGTTTCGACGTTACCGAGCAGTCTCTTCTTGTCACGCCAGCAGTGTGTGTGCTGAGCAAAACGTCAGAGGAACGTGCGTATGAGCGAATTAAACCGTGCGGACTTTTTTTTTTTAAGAAGGCAGTACAGAATTTCTCTCCGACTGAACCAAACGTATTTCAGTCTGAGACATTACGGCTTGTACCACTGGATCCAGTCAGTCTGCCCCCCCGCAACGGCTGATCTAGAATCGGTTCTGCCAACTAGTATAGCGAATCTCCCCGTTCTGAAGAACACACCAGTACCGTTCTCAGATCAGGGATGTTGTTATTGGTGGGTGGTCTCTCTGAAGGCGGGGCTATAGATTACCCGGATGTGAACGACGCCTGTGTCTGGCTAAAGACCTTTGAAGTGGCGCATGGCGGACGGGTAGAGGGAAGGCGGCTTATCCGCGCATCTGTACCGGGGACGGACTGCACGCCCGCGGCCACGCCTGGTGACTCATCCGCTGCGTGTTTAAATATGTCGTCGCTGCTGCGGTTAGGCCTACTGTGAAAACAAAAGCACCATAAAACGTAAACCGCGCGCTGACAAAAGACAGAAGATGAGATTCTGAGCGTTAATACGTGGGGTTATAATGGCGCAGGTTCACCCTTAATGCTCGTTTGCAAGCCACAGTATCCCAGTGGGAAAGTGAAATATGCAGGACTCAACAGAATCAAGTCAATGTCTCTCTGGACTTTATTCAGGCTTCCTCTTAATTCAACTTGTACAACCTCTTAAATACATATTTACACATATACATAGTTAGCAGTCACATATACCTTCATGACAATGGCTTATGAAAATAGAGATAACCAAGGGGATATATAGAGGATTTCATGTTGAGGTACGTAAATGCGACACTTAAGAACAGTAGACTTGGATGGCCACAGTAATGACTTCACAATTTTCTAGGATTAAAAGTTATTCTTTTGTCCTGGCTGGCCCAAAGAATGCAACTAAATATGTGAGAGCTTGCTGATGAATTGATTTGTTGACATTTTATTTCGCAATTATTTGTGCTGAAGATCTTATTACTATCTGAAAATAAAATTAAAATTATTGTTGTCTGGTTTTACACTTATATGCACACTATATAAGTTGTACGTGATAGTACAAGAAAACCACTGTATTTCATAAATGTAAATAAACAATTAGTAATAATGAGCAAGAAAATCTAAACAAGCTTCAGATATAGATGAAATACATTTGATGAAAAAAATATACAACAGTGTATATAGTTATTTTAATGGAAAAAATGAGGTAAAATTATCTGTACAAATCTTATTATACAGGAAATTATTTAAAATATACAGCTGTTTATGATTAATACATATACTGAGCTGGACTGGACATTTCACAGTTGTTTTGATTTCAAGAAACAGGGCAATGACTCCCAACAATCCATCTTAGATCACACATTCACGTCTTCCTACAGTCAAGCAGGGGATGCCGGCCTGTAAGAAGTGTGGGTCCTCCCTGAAAATGGGGCACACCAAAACCGTTTTTTATTCTCAGTACAGCACCAGTAAAATCACTATAACCCAGCAGAAGTGGAATGGTCACCGCTTCTAGTTCAGTGGATAAAGTGGTTGGCTTTCAGAACAAGGGTCACCAAAGTGCAACCTCCACGGGAGCCTACCTAAGTTGATTCGAACATATTTGGACCCGGTGTGCCTCACCTTCAGTTAAAACCAAGAAATGTTCACATAGTTTCTTTCCTGAGTGCTATGCGTGACTTTTTTCTTTTAACGTGAAATGAAATGTATAAGCTCAGTATGAAAAGTGCAATGCCATCATTTAATTGAATAGCTTTATTTAAAAAAAGAGATCAAAACTGGCTCATTTATCTTTCAGATTTGAATAGGGAAGAGGTGAGAATGAAACCATGTATTAAACTGATATGATTTATGTTCTGGTTCTAAACACAGTACAGGAAGGAGCTGTTTCAGCAGAAAGTGCAATGCATAGGAGCTGCCACTAGGCGGGGCTGTAGAAGCAGGTCTGAGCCACAGGTCTCAGGGTTTGATGTCCGAGAAGCTGGTGTAGGTCTCACTGCAGCTAGAGGATGTGCTCAGATTGCCCGACCCACTGCCTTCTGATGAACAGGACACAGACACTACTTTCAAATCACGTTCAAAACAAAACAGTACAAACTAAATGAAAATATTTTGTGACTATTTTTCCCAAATTTGACACGCTACCAACGCTAAAATTTTGGTCACTGTATATCTGTCAGTATAAACAAAGTTACACAATCCACCCATAAAGGGATCTTGAGTTTAAAAAAACCAAACTTAATTAAGCTTTGAGAAGCAGACAAAGTCTGTCGCCTTTTGTTGTAATGTTGAAAGCGAAAGGCCTTCAGCAGTGCAGGACTCCGGCAGCTCACCTGAGCTGGTGAGAGACTGGGAGGACTTGGACTCCCCGATCAGAGTGAGAAGATGAGCAGCCGACACCCAGCCCTCTTTACAGCTGCTCAGGTTCCGCACGAACCTGCAACATTTCACACTTTCACACCTACGGCCTCGCAGCTGTTATCATCTCAGTGCTGAACCATTCAACTGGGAATGACTATTTCACTGTACTGTTTTGATTATTATCCAGAGTAATAATCTAAACATTCTGTCCCCAAATCAAGCAAATGTGACCATGGGGGCTGGTTCCGCCTTAGCCTTCTCCTTCATTCTTAGACCTGTTAGGATTGCTGGTGTTCCTTTAACGAGCACTCGTGGCTCACCACCGGCCTGTAACGAGCGCTCGTGGAGCATCACCGGCCTTTAACGAGCGCCCGTGGCGCATCACCGGCCTTTAACGAGCGCTCGTGGCGCATCACCGGCCTTTAACGAGCGCTCGTGGCGCATCACCGGCCTTTAACGAGCGCTCGTGGCGCATCACCGGCCTTTAACGAGCGCTCGTGGCGCATCACCGGCCTTTAACGAGCGCTCCTGGAGCATCACCGGCCTTTAACGAGCGCTCCTGGAGCATCACCGGCCTTTAACGAGCGCTCCTGGAGCATCACCGGCCTTTAACGAGCGCTCATGGCGTATCACTGGCCTTTAACGAGCGCTCATGGCATACCACTGGCTGTCGCCTCCCTCACGGATGAGTTGCACCGTGTCTCCACTCTTCACTGTCAGGTCCTGAGTCCCTCCTTTATCGTAGTCAGCTACCACAACGTACCTGCCGGGAGACTGCACGTGTTTACATGCGCACGCACACACACACACACACACACACACACACACACACAGTTTTATTGCAAATAAACTAGAAGGTTGCTTTCTTTTGAGCTGCTAGCTCTTAGGGTGAATTAAGTTAATTAATTACGCAATAATTCTGCTGAAAAAAGTGTATCGGGAATGTCAATACTTCATTTGAATGCATTGGCTGAATATCAAATGACAGCTCTTATTTGCAGTGGTACCATTTCCTGCAGTGATACCGGTGATACCACTGCCTGCAGTGATACCACTGTGCCGTGACAGCATTTTAAAACAAGACTCTTGACTCGGCACCCCACCCCCATGACTCACCAGTTTCTTCCCCTCATCCTCGGGATCAGAGTTTGACGGATCCTCGGCACTGGAGTAACCGTCGTTCTCCTCCGAGGCGTCCAGAGAGAGGGAGACCTTGTTGAAGCCTGCGGGTGGGCAGGAGCGAGGGAGGAGTAAACGAACGGCACACGGGCGAGCAAAGCGCGCAGACACTTTTTTTTTTGGCTACTGTGAGACCACCACCAAAGTAGGGAGAAATGGCAAAGATGATCCAATTGTTATGGAAAGAGCACATGCCACATACAATTAGCCTCATGCCACCAGACACTGCTGACCTGACATTCGTGTTAGCACGTTTGCGCGGACCGTTCCCTTTGAAGGCGGGAACACGTCCTATTGGCTGAGACGACCACGGAGGACGCACCCTGGTGGAGGCTGTCTACTACTCCAGTGGGGTAGTAAATATGAGGGCCTTAGGCCCCTGGGTTTTAAACTTACTTCAACATGAATTGGCCACTTGTGGCTCAGGAGTGAATCAAGGGGCCACTTGTTGAACGGGGGATCTTGGATAAGCGGCCCGCCGAGCTGTTGCTATGGCGTTAACAAACCTGTGATGTCAGAAAGTGAAGTCCTAACCAAGAACCACCCATCAGTAGACCCAGAACAGGCAACGCCGCATGCAGAAATCAGGAGCGCGTCTGATTCGTGTGGGATTTGTCGATTCCTTGTCGTCTTTTTTCAGTACGACACGGACGCAATTGGTCAAATTGGTCAAACCAAATTCAACAATGTGGAAAATTCAAATTCAGAACATTTACTTCAAACAAGGCCAATACTGCTACTAAATAACAATTGCAAGTGACGACCAGCTGGCGCGGCTGCAGCGTGACGGTACTGTTCGGTCCAGCTCTCATTGCTATTAGGGTAGCCACGTTAGCAACTGAGAGCAAAGGTCGTCAGGTAAACCACTTCTTTCTTTTGTGTGTCGCAGTGATTGATGAGATCGGTGTGAACCGAAGGAAGTGGTAATAGTTTAAAAAAAAGAAGAAGAAAAAAGTCAGAGGTCAAAGTTCACCCCACACCAGGCAACTAGCTTTACCTCGCCGTCTAGTCTGTAAGAGGCTAGAGGTGCTCATCCATTTGACCCTGCTGAGGGTGAAGTTGGGAACGGCATCTGAGGGAGAGGCAACCCATCGTTTAGATTTGAACCAGACATGTGCCAGATGCGATGACAGAGGCCAGTGTTGGGCCTTGGAAGAGTCTCAATGGAAAAATGTGCGAACAGTGGTGATGAGACTCAAACAATAAGCAAAATGAGCAAGTCAAAAATAAGCTTTGGGTTCCAGAGGTCAAATGATAAAAAACAAACAAAAAAAACCCAAACAAACACATGAAAAAAGAATCTCAGGGCCCCCGTTCTTTGTGCATGGACAACTGCGTTTGCTGGACTGCTGAGGCTTTGACATGAACCTGAAGTTGCCAAATCTTAACAGTTTTCTTCTAGAAAGGCACTGCTTTGCCACACACAGTGTGTGTGTGTGTGTGTGTGTGTGTGTGTGTGTGTGTGTGTGTGTGTGTGTGTGTGCATGTGTGTGCGTGTGTGTGTGTGTGTGTGTGTGTGTGTGTGTGTGTGTGTGTGTGTGTGTGTGTGTGGAAGGTCTGCTGTGGCCACACAAGTGCACTCACACACACAGTTATCTCCAGTCTGGCTGGCTATTCTAATGACAAATTAGTGTTTGCACATTTATCACGATTACAAGATTTGGTAACGTCACCTTATCTTGTATTTGTTTGGCAGCATACAAAGAACAGTGGCCTGGTTGAGACATACGTATTTTAAAACAAATGTTCCAAAACGTCTGCCAGGAAGCTAAAGTGACCAATGAGGGACCCGGAGGGCAGGACTGACGTGATTTAAAGGTCCAGTGTACCTCTGAAGCCAAACGGGGTGGGATCACTCTTAATCTCATGCCGTTTGGGTTTGTGATCAGGGCTAGGGGGAGATCCTTGAAGCCAGGCGAAAGGAAGCAGAGGAAAATAGAGAAAGCGTTTTTAAAAAAGGGAAACTGTAGACAGGAAGGAAGGAGAGAAAACAAGATGAGTGCATTGGCTGTAAGAGAGACTTGGAGCACTCTCCAGACGACTACGTACTCCCTACAAAGTGCACTAGTAAGTAGGAAGCTTCTACAACCCCATGAGTGAGCTCTCTCAGAGGCTATTCTGTTAAGGGGCAAGGAGCTTGACTATTGTATGCCACTGTGCTTCTATACTAGGCTATCCAAAACTACAGTGTACCGGGAGAGCAGAGAGTGATCATGGGTAATGGCTTTAAATACTCGGGGGCAGTAGCAGCTCTGTACCAGGAATCAAGTCTAAACATAATCTTAATGTGATTATAGGAATGAGAACCATGTCCAAGATATAACAAACATTAGTATGCGGCCGTGTCTGATGATGAAAGAATTCACTGAAAACGGAAGGGCTGACTGTAAATCAGCACAGGGTGACGCGCGGATCGTCGCTGGGATACTGCTGTACCTTTCTGACTCTTGAGGTTACTGAAGCCCTGCAGTGTAAACCGCTTTTTGGCCACCGCTGCCCTGTCTGTGGAGGGACTGGTTACCGTCTCATCTACGTGGCACAGAGACAAAGAGAGAGAGGGAGGGAGACAGAAGAGAGTGAGAGAGAGCGAAGGACGAAGGACAGTGCAAGAGAAAGACAGCAAAGTAACAAAGCAAACGGGGGGTGGGGTGGGGGGTGTAAAGGATCAAAGACAAAGAGTGAAAGAGAGTGAAAACAAAGGATTAGTAACCCCAGAAGGATCAAAGTGAGGAGAAATAGAATTACACCGAAGTAAAGAGGCATTCAAAGGAAGAGTCAGACACAGGTTACAGCGCACACGTGACCATGACCACGCAGATCTGCCGTCTGGAACGGGAGGAGGGAATCTCACGTTTTCAGCCTCACACGGTTCCTGTTGTGCCTTGGCGTCTTGCGATGGAGCACATTTACAGTTTCAAATAAATACTTCACCTAAAAACAATAACGTCAGACACTAAAAGGAAGCTAATGACAGCTAATAAAAGTTAATTGTGTGTGTGTGAGAAAGTCAGCATACCGCTTGGTCCTCTCAAAGAACAAAATAGTAAAAATATCGGAGGTGCATGTTTACAACCCTGCTTGGCCCCCGAAAATGAACTTCTCTCACACTACGATGGCACCCCGTGCCTCACCTTTGACCTTGTCTGCGCTTCTCAGCGCGGGCACCGAGGCCGAGTCGGGCACAACGAGCTCCGCCTTCTCCTCCCCTTTCTTCAGACTCTTCTGATTGGACCTGAAGGGGCTCAGGCTGATGACGGCGCCGTTGGACGAGAGCAGCGAAGAGAACTGCTCAGATGTCTTCTGCTGTCTGGCCTCTGGGGTAGATGGCAACGCAGGAACAGTATCTGTTATTACAACCCTTCCCAACATACCAGGAGACAAACAAAATCTGAAAGCTGGTTTTAATTCGTCCAGTGATGAGTACAGGCTTGCGTTGTTACGAAGGAGAGACGGGTAGATCAGCGGTAGGGTCTCTCTCTGCGCGTTTCTGTCTTGCTCTCTCTCTCTCGCTCCCTCTTTGTGTGTATGTTTCCATCTCTCGAGTCAGTTCAGTGCTGCTTTATTGGCATGAACGTTACAAATGACACTTTGCTGCCAAAGCAAATTAATTTAAGAGGAAAGGAGGAGGAAAGTATTGAATAAAAAAAAAAAACCCAACATGACAGGAAGCCACAAATCTTGCTGCTTACGCGATCAGCCCACGTTTCTCTGTGAGGACACAGAGCGGGGATCTAACTGATCCCTGTTCTGACCGCCTGGCTCTCCCAGGAGCACGGCCTGTCTCCCGGGCAACCGATTCAGGGCTGAGCAGCGTCGATTCTGTGGATTCTTTCCAAAATCGGATGCATTTTTGTTTCGCGCCTTTCTACGTTTAGCCCGTCAGGCCAGGACGTCCGAACGGAGCGAGTGGGAGGCGCTGAGACTGAGATATTCGCAAAAATGTTTGTGCTCATATTTGAATGGTTACTAGCAGAGGACATTTTCCTAATTCTGATGGGTGTGTTCCTCTGGACACACCTCTACAGAATTCTGCATGCGGTGTTTCAGTTGAGTGTTGGTCCCAAATCGTGAAATCGTTTCGTGTCAGAGGTCCCCATAGATCACAGCTAAGTTTGTTCATTCATTCTAATGTGGAACTGGCTGTAAGTTCTCTATGCTTTTCCTCTAGAACTAATTATGCCTTAATACTTGTGTGTGTGTTTGTTCAATATTTATTCATTTTAAATGTACAGTCATGATTTTTAGTTTTTTCTGCTCTTTGTGTCTCTCTTTTCCCCGTGTCGTGTCTCGCTCTCCGTCTCTCACCCCTGCATGCTTTCAGCTGTCCGGTCAGAACTTTCCGGATTTCATTCACCCACGCTGTTTTGATCTCCGGCGTCGGTGCCTGAAAGCGAAAAGACCGATCCAGTATGTATCGTCTCGGCTTTGCGGACTTTCTGGAATTATGCTTTCCATTGGGGAGTGTTCACCTGGACGATGTAGACCTCCTCTCGCGAGTTGCACCAGATCTCAAACTTCTTGTTGTCTCCTTTAGCGTTCTCCGTGATGCCTACAGCGCTCATCTGTAGAGGAGAGCAGTAACCGTCACAAACCTTCACGTTTACAAGCCAATAAAACACAGACTTCCATACACAACTAAACGTTATAAACGTTCACACCTGCTACACATAAATACAGAACCAAAAACCTTTCTGTTGCATTTTCGTTAGTGTGCTTCGATATGAAAACATATTTATGGCTACAGATGTTAGACTGAGAGATTATAAACAGATTATAGATTAAATGAAATGATGAGCGTGAAGAGCACTTGCGTAAAGTGTGAGGTCAGTCGAACACAAAGTGAACATTGAAAGCTAAGAAAGTGTGTGAACAGCTGGAGCAGGTCATGAACGACGTCATGAACTTTAAACACCAAAGACACCGCACTGTCAATGTTGGGGGTCCTCGAGGATGTAAGAGCATCGAGTCTCCAATTAAATGAGTGTTAAAACTAAACAGCAAGTTTAGAAGTAAAACCTCATCATGCGAGAGTCTGGAGAGAAAAAAAAAAAAAAAAAGACATTTACAAGCTCAAGGAAAGCCTCGTCGTGACCGTGTGGCAGCGGTTCCATTTCTCTAATTAGCACGGCCCGCAGGCTTGAGCTCGTCGGCAAACGCGAGCATTTGGCAGCAAGTGTGGGGGAGGGGCTTTGAGACGTTTGTACTCTGCTGCTGGAGACCTGCGTCCCCGCAGATTACACTGTTAGAACTGAGCACGGAGTCTCCTACTGCGGTAGGACTGTGCAGCGAGACAGACCGATCGGCGGGACGGGCTGGCGGGCGGCAGGTCTCACGCTGAGCGAGTGTTTGAAGCTGTAGGAGGGAGCTTTCTCGTAGCCCTCTCCGCTCTCCTCGCGCCTCTTGCAGAAGAGCAGCGCCCTCTCGTGCAGGAACAGGTGCCGCTGCATGGGCTTGAAACGTGCCAGGTCCTTGACCTTGGCGTGACCTTTCTTATGCTCCGTCCACACGCTGAACGACCCCTGCATCAGTAGTCGGCCCAGCTCGCTCAGGTTACCCTGGAGACAGTGGGTGAAAGGTTGAGGTTAGATTTTCGGTGTCCCTGATGCAATCTGGAGTAACGTGTGCACGTTTTCTTTAGTACAGGTCTTCATAACTCCAAACAGAGACACCTTTACTTGTGCATATAGAAATGACCCTCCTGGGCTCCTGTACCTCATATCCAGTGATGGCTATGAGGTGCATTGAGTCATTGACAGCTTTGAGGATGCCAAGGATGGAGGAGAGTGCCTCCTGTAGGTCTTCTGAACCTTCACAACTTTTACTGTACTTCAACAGCTCCTAAATGTAGAGAAACGCAGCACAAACCCACATCCACATTTAATTAGCTCATACCATCATACTAATTAATACTAATGAACATGAGGCTTAAAATCGCACTTACAATGAGAGATTACTCTGTGTGTCTGTGTGTGCGAGAGAGAGTGAGCGAGCGTGCGGAAGGTGTCCACCTTGAGGAGTAGCTGATATTTGGTTATGCGCTGTACAGGTTTCAGCAGATAGGAGTCCAATCCCAGCTTATGTTCCAATTTCCTCTGGCACTCCTAAACACACACACGTGCGCACACACACCTTAAACACCGCAGCACAATGAGGCATTCTTCAAAAGAACCGTACCCTGCAACGCTGTTATCTTTACTGCACTACAGCAGGTTATAAACAACTCACTTCCCCCACACACCCACAACATTTATACATGTAAAGGGCCATCAGGGAAGTTCACCAGTTCCAGTATAGCACACCGGCGCTCCCAGTCCTGGTCCCTAGGCTCCCCTGTACTGCACACCCCAGCACACCCCTTGTAAGCCCTTGTAGGGTTTGGGGCTTAGCTGTGGTATGTGTGTACCAACACTGACATAGTGAAGAGTGAACATGCACTCATCAGGTGCTGTGTTGGGAACACACCAGTGATTCTGGGGTCAAAGGTGAAGGACAGTTAACTCAAACTGTGCATGGCAACATCTAAGCTCCGGTTTCTATCAAAAAACACTCTTTTGGTCTGGACCAGGAGGAGCTGGTGGGTTTCCGTGGAGACCCAGTCCAGACGGCTGTTCACCTGGAAGAAGGCGCAGTCCGAGCACTGGCGCCATAGTGACTCAGAGCGTGGCTTGTTCTGACAGTACTTCTCGTAAATCTGAAGGTCAGCCATCTGAGGGAGGAGAGCAGAGGAGAGGGGAACATGCCGTGAGACGCTGCGAGTCTCCGCGGAGACGTGACGTCTGACGGTTGGGCTACACGTGCTGAGCTGCTTTTACCCGTTCCAGGAAGCAGCGGCCCACAAGCTCAGGGCAGTCCGTGTAGGTCTCGAGCTCTCGGAGGAATGTTCTGGAACACACACAAGCATGAGCATGAGTAAGCTAGCTATAATACGCCCCCCCCAGGGTCAATGAGGGAGGAGGTTTTGAGGTAAGTGAGGGAGGATGCTCACTTGTTGTGGAAGTGGTAGATCTCAGCCATGTTGCCGAACAGCACATCCTTCTTACTGTGCAGCGTAGTGGGGATAAGTGTAGCCATGCTGGGGTTATCCATCTCATCCGCGTAGCCCTGGGACACATTCTAGAGGAGTCAGCTCACAACCTGTGTGAGCTATGTGTAATGCATGTTGTGTGTGTGTGTGTACACATGTACAGGTGTATGCGTGCATGAGTGTGTGTGTGTGTGCGTGTGAGATCTACTCACCTCCAGCACACACAGCAGCTCCTCCACATATGCTCTCTCTGTCTCCAACAGCTCATTCATGACATGCCTACACACACACACACACACACACACACACACACACACACACACACACACACACACACACACACACACACACACACACACACACACACACACACACACACACACACACACAGACCCAGACCCAGACCCAGACCCAGACCCATGCCTTAATGCTTTATACAAAATCTCAGCTCCGATCACACAGCAGGTACAACAAGCACCCTCTAGTGTTCAGTGAAATTGAAAAAGTTCTCAATGGACCCTTGACCCTTTTGACTTTGACCCCATGCTCCCTACCCACAACTCACCGCCTAAGGACAGCAAGATTTTCCTCCTCTTCTGAGAGAGACGGGTGTCTGCTGCCATTCTGCAGGAGTGCGTCCTCCTGGTAACACACACACACACACACAATTAGCTCTACATTACATATACATCTATTCTCAAAAATCTTGTGTCACAGACTGATAGCTAGTATACAATTACACCAACATGTAACTATATACTTACTTTTTTACTGATATCAGCTGAGGACGTTTTCTCTTGATTTGCTACAGAAGATAATAAAGTTTAGCATTTGATTATAGAATAGTTCCAACGCCCCAGTAACTATATAAGTGAATAAAACTGACAAATTTTCTTACTGGTAAGAAACATATTAATACATCAGCTTATACCTAACAGAGTATTTTCGAGATTCACCGGCAGTTTGCAAGCCATCACTAGATGGCACCAAAGGAGTGGGAGTCGCAATCCCTTGCTGCACGGGGCAGGCAAACCCTGAGAGTGTGACAGGTGCATGTGTGTAACGACATTGAAGGGACTGCTGCATTGCAGTCAGTGCTAGCTGCTCGGTATATGTCAGTACAGAGTCAGTACGTCAGTACTAGGCGTATCGGGCTCGGATCGTCCCCGGTTCTGTTCAGCTGCTTGGAGTGCAGTAGGTGGCCATTACCGGACGAGGAGAGGGGCGATTTGACGACGGCCTCGGGCCGTGGGGCCACCGGCTGAACGGGCCGCGTCTGCTTGGCAGCGAGCTTCTTCAGGCTCACCCTCCTCTTCTCGAACATGTCCTCCACCGAGTGCTGCTTCTGGAAGACCCGCTCCACTTGTTCCTACGCCGCCCAAACAACCCCAACCACGCACACGCTTCAGCCGACAGCACCCTCGCCTGCTGCACGCGGCCGGCATTAGAGTGCGCTAGCTTTATGTTAAACGGCACGTTACACACAATCCCCCCCACCCTTATAGTGCGGAAACAACTAACAATGACGTAAAAAGAGTGTCATCAGAAATTATTCATCCATACTCATTCACAGTAAATCATAATATTTATGAATTCTACTCATATGCTTAAAACAGCATTTAAAACAGCTTGTAAAACAGCATGTAAAACAGTATGTAAAACAGTATGTAAAACAGTATGTAAAACAGTATGTAAAACGTGCTTTGCCCAGTAGGGTGATCATGGCTAATAATGTCTGAAAGCTAGTAGAGACCAGGTAGCACAATCTCATTTGAATAATGTAAATGATTCTAATATGTTTTACTTCATTAATGCGTTTGAATAGAGAACATAACGTCAAGGATTGACGTTGATGAAGAGCATTAAATTTGGATCGGTTGTTTACTTGTGTGGGAACAGTCATTTCAGACAGATCTGCATATTATAAACAGGTGGTAAATGTCGAGTAACAGTTAAGATAATGTTCAGTGCTGTTTAATTCTGAGCTCTGGAGTCTGAGCCGTGAGACCAGATCTGCTTACGCGGAAGTTGGCGGTCAGCACAGACTCATACTCCCTCCAGATGCCACTCAAGTCTGTCAGCTTGTGCTGATTGGCCGTATCCAGGTAACGCTCAATCTCCTGCAGGGCTGCCTCCGCCCCGTCCTGTGACTGACACTTGTCAACCGGCTGGGAGGCCAGAAGGTAAATGCCATCGTCACACCACCTGGTGGCCTGCATAGAGGGGACGACAGAACCACTATTTCAACTATATCAAATTATTGTGACGGGTGTTCCAGAGTTATTTAATAACATCTGTTATCACTGCTAATATCGGGTCATACATCATATGATTAACAACCTGTAATGAAACAGATACCCAGAAATCGTTACTGGGTACGAGGATCGACACCGATGATGTTACCAGTTGCCGTTTCTGCGGTGCAGACAGTTAGGTGGTGTCCTACCCTCTTCAGACTGGAGTGGAGCTCCACGGCTTTCAGCAGGTGGCTCTTCTTGGCCTTCAGCACGGACCCCACCTCCTCGCACACCGCCCGCAGCTCCAAGCATTTGGGCAAGATGGAGTCGACCGCGTAGTGGGAGCCCTCGATGAGGGCGTCGGCCTCACAGGCCAGGGCCAGCGCCCGGTCCAACACCTCCTACCGACAGAGAGGGGAGGGGGAGTTAGAGAAAGAGAGAGAGAGAGAGAGAGAGACAGGGAAAGACAGAATTATAGAATATGTAATACTATGGTGGGTCTGTGGTTGTGTGTGTGTGTGTGTGTGTGTGTGTGTGTGTGTGTGTGTGTGTGTGTGTGTGTGGAGCTGAAGAGAGAATGGGAACTGCAGTCCCATACTGCAGTAACTGTTCCCCTCCCCCTTCCAGACTACAGCAACAACCCCTACACACACACACACACACACACACACACACACACATACACATATACCCACACACACACAAACACACAGTCACATACTGCAGTAACTGTTCCCCTCCCCCTTCCAGACTACAGCAACAACCCCTACACACACACACACACACACACACACACACACACACACACACACACACACACACAGAATATGCGCGCTTGTTTCTCTCTCCCTCTAGTAAGGTCATTCTAAGAGAGCACATGTGCCTGGGGGATCTTGGCTCTCTGTGAAGCAGAAAACACTTCTGCATCTGAAACTCTTCAGTCTACACGTTTATGGCGACTGTAAGCCAGTAGATCATCGCGGACACACACCAACCTAATACAGTTTCAATTGTTCATTTTCCAGCTGGAATCTTTTTAAATTAGGATGCAATAAAATAGGATCAATAAAGTAGAAAAGTCTGTCAATTAGCAATTAGCATGTGCTAATATACTAATATGGCCATTTCAGTCCTAAAAGCTGTTTATTGTGACCCATGATAGCACCTCCATGGGAAGCGCAGTCTTTTGCTGATCTGAGATCAGTTTATTTTGAGCTTTGTGTATGAGCCTGTATGGGAGTCTGATAGGACATGACTGATTTTAAAGCACAGTGAAGGACAAAGGTGGGCCAATGGACGCATGGACAGTGCTGAACCACTGGGCGCTGTCTGATTAATGCTGTAATGAGGAGCACAGGACACAGAGACGAGGAGACACTGAGCATCTCCCCCAACATGTGCTCCACACGGGGGCATACAGCCAGTACCGTCACTGTGACAGATGAGTGCGTGTGTGTGTGTGTGTCCCAGAGAGCAGTGAGGAACAATACTACATTAGACACAAGGAATACACATTTCAGGAAGGAGAGATTACTGTGTGTGTGTGCACGTGAGTGCGTGTGTGAATATGTAATGTAAGAATATAAGAGCATATTAAATGATGCATACACTTCATAAACTGGTTCAACAGATTGGCACTGTTGAGACATGCTGGTTTATGGATTAAAGAAGCAGCACGTATACTGATCACAGCAAACTGTCGAGTACAGAAGCAAGAATGTCTATTTCTACTCACACATGTTCGTTCTTCGTGATTGGTCAGCTCTTTCAGGATGTGTTCACCGTGGGCAGGGCTTATGCCCACCTCAGAGAAGCCCGACAGCCTGTCAGCTACCTGATCCAAAAGGGCTCTGACCTAAAAATGCGCGCACACACACACACACACACACACACACACACACAAACACTTACTTGTTCATGTTGGCTCTCACACTCCATCTGAAACATGCGTTGCTGGCATTTCTTTACCTCCCGGAAGTTGTGTTCAAAATGGCGGAGCTGAAGACACTGTTCCA
Organism: Electrophorus electricus; assembly: GCF_041902795.1. NCBI lineage: Eukaryota > Metazoa > Chordata > Actinopteri > Gymnotiformes > Gymnotidae > Electrophorus > Electrophorus electricus. The sequence continues at coordinate 10,947,041 of NC_137514.1, read as the reverse complement.
GCTTGCTCTGATGCCTGTCCCAGAAATCATCGAATGCTCTTTCCGTCTCATCTAACTGCTCTAACAACCTGCGGGGGGGGGGGGGGGAATAGAGAGAGGGAGAGAGAGAGGGAGATGATGATGATGATGATACTAGGATCATAATTATTGTTATGCAAGGAAAACACTAATTTTCCTGCATGCTCTCTCTCTTTCACACACACACACACACACACACACACACACACACACACACACACACACACACAATATAACATGGTAGTCCTCGTGGGAGGGGACATGAGAATGACGCAAGGCAAAACCTAAAAAGATGGGAAATGACAAATGCCACCCCCACCCCCAGCCCCCCATCTGTTCATATGACTTGTGGCCATTCATGTGTCATATACGTGTTATACAGCTACAACCCATGTAATAACACTTTTCTAAGTCTGACATGACACAGAACCCTAACCTTAACCTCATGAAGCAAAAAATAACATTTTGCTAAACTAAAAATTAAACGTGGCTTTTATGAAAAGCACTTCACGCCACCAGGACTTTTTAGTAAAAAGCACTTTACCCTGTGAGGACCTTTTGCTGCTTCTGACTATGTAGGTTACCTCTGTCATATAGTCAAGGCATTTTTGTTTGTTTCAGTGCTGGCTGACATAAGACCACATTGGAGTGGGACACACGGTCAAAGCTTTGTGTTTCTAGAATTTTCCATCAAAAAAAAAAAGGTCACCATGCTAAGGTGGTCCAAGGAAAAGTAGGCAGACCTCCAAATCCTCGTGCTTGTGTGTGTGTGTGTGTGTGTTGCAGAGGACAGCTGGTATTAACTGGGGCATGTCTGGACACAGCTTTAAAAGATACTATGTACTGTATTAGGATTTCTGTTATTTTGACATTTTTTAAATTCTACATTTCTAATGAAACAACCTAAACAGTCACTGAGCCACACACAGTCCACACACCTCTGCACGGTAGCCAGGTTCTCCAGCTCATCATGGTTCATGATGTGCTCTGGATCCGACACCAGCGGCTCATTGATGCTCTCCAGCAGGCGTCCTCCCTGACTGAGAGCAACCTTCAGGTCGTCCTGGAGAAACACACACACACACACAGAAAGAAAGAAAGTTGTTGCATTACCCATCCATCCATCCATCACACATCCATCCAGTCGGCTAAGGAGAACTGTTGCATACTTCGGTCTGGCACTGCAACTGCCACTTTGAGCCTGCTCTTCCTCACCTTCATCTTCTCCTTCTTCTCTGTGTGGACGCTCAGGAGGTTGCACGTGGCCTGGACGTCGTTGGGCAGCTCGGTCTCGGCGAGCTCCGTCCCGAAGGCCTGGAGCGTCTGCGCTGTCTTCTTCACCATCAGCGCGAAGCCCTCGATGGCCTAGCCCAAGCACACCAGTTAGGGCACTCAAAAGAAGTACGCACTCCTTAAAGTGACAGCGCAGCTGTAAAACCGCTAACGTGACTAGCGGCACCTAGAAGGCCATGCGAATAAGCAAACAGCAACTACTGCAGGGGCCTTCAGAGTGAATCAAAACACCAGGTGCCATCTTATGACCCCAGGAGCACATGACCCTAGAGTGCACAGCACTGCTCTGCACGGTAACACGCTAAGTGCAGGAAACCACGGCTGCAGGCCACTGGCATGCCAGGGCCAACCACAGAGGTTACAGGTGAGGGGAACGCGCCTGGAATTCCTCTCGTCTCCAGGATGATGCTCGGGATGCGGAACGTTCGTCCAGCGTCCTCGCTTCAGTCTGGGTGCTTCCATTCGTCCGTGCACACGTTCACTTTCGGATAAATCCGTCTTCGCATCCATCCACCCATCCAGCGCATGCGTTCATCTCATCAGCCACATATCCGTCCGACCTGTATGTCCGTCTTCTCAGCTCCCTCCTTCTCTCCCTCCCTCCCTCCCTCCCTCCCTCCTACTCTCCTTCTCTCCCTCCCTCCCTCCGTCTCGTACTCACTGTGCGGTGGGAGATCCACTTCTCATGGCAATACTTCTGGGTGCCGCCCAGGTCCTGGGTGAGCTGGGCGCGGTCGATGTAGCTGTGTAGCTCAGTCACTGAACTAAGCATGATCACCTGCAACACACACACACACGCGCGCGCACAACCGCCATCCATCACCACGCAGCATAGTCTAGGGGGATTATGACTATCAGATTGTCAGCTATACTGAAGTAATTAGCATGTTAATGGAACACACTGAACCAGTAAGTGTGCGCGCGCGTGTGTGAGAGAGAGAGCATTCATGCACTTAATGAAGTAGCGGTAATGCGAGGACTAATGACAGACTGACACAAAAGCAGGGTTAGCTGTGAAATAAGCAGAAGTTGGGGGCCCGGACACTTCGCCGTCCTCAAGAGAGTCTAATTCCCTAACAGGATGCACCGAGGAGCCAGTATACCGGCACCTGATTGGTCATCAAGGCTCCCCTCACTTGTGTGTGTTTGTTTACCAGGTGCACACACAGCCCTGTCCAAATCCTCGTCGCTATTCCAGCACAATCTATGTCCCTTAACGGCTCAGGCCACAGCACGTAGTTCTGTAACCCTGGCGATATTGTCGCATTTGGAAACAGGAGGGCGCGTGCGCGTGTGTACTCACCGGCACCTTCATTTTGAACTCATCCTTGCTGAAATTAAATAAGATATTGGAGAGTGCACGCTGGAACAGGGTGGTAGGCCGCAACACCAGTACCAGCTGCAGGTTTCCTGGGAATGAACCCTGTGGAAGCAGCACACACGCATCCCCACCGCCCCCACAGACGCACTAGAATTAAAAAAAAAAAAACAACAACACCCATCCCTCCCAACCCATAAAAAATGGTTGTCATGACAACAGACCCTCATTTTCATTAGAGCCAGGGTTCCCTCCGCCCCTCCTGTTTGTGTGTGTGCCCGTGTGTGTGTGCGCGCATGAGAACATATGAGCACATGGTTCCTCTCAAAAAGACTCCCCGTGTTGGCCGACTCTTCGTTAAATTCCCTCCCACGGGGTGCGGTGTCTCCTTAAATATTCAACAGCCAATCAATACGCCGGAGCAGCAGCTCCCGACAGTTGCTTAAAAGGTGGCTGCCTGAGCCAGTGCCTCCGAGGAAACCGTACCTCCATGTTGGCTCAACAAAACCCGCTGAGTGTGGGGCAACACGGTAGTCAACCTCCAAACAGCTGTTTTGGGCCGTGTCCATACATACAGATCCAGACACTGCTTTGGGCTCATTTAACTGGTCACATGCTCGCGTCTGTAAAAATCAGTCAGAGATCAGTATTTAAGGGGGGGGGGGGGGTGTAGAAATGTGTTTTGGGCTTAGAAATGTGTTGAGCCACACATGGCTATTCCAAATGTCACCCCACACACACACTCTTGGTGTTCAGAGCATTCTGCCAGTCTCGAAATCATACGCTGGAATGCTTGCCGCAGTCTGCCATGCTGAACGCAGTCCAGGCGCTCGTTTCCAGGCAAACCCGAGGTGTTTTCTCTTCCTGGACCTCGTTACTGTTTGTTTTTGTTCTCGTTAAGCAATTAGAGGAGGACCGGCTCTTGGCGCTAATGAACCTAATTGGTATGCTAATCATTACTAATCATTTAACTTTGCTTCTTTTCTTTTTTTTTTGTTCAAACGTCCACTTCCCTAAAAAATGCTTTTAGCTAAACATTTTCACAAACAAATGCAAAACTGCCGTGGTGTCCAACCCTTACTCATTCACAAGCATTATTTATGTATGAAACCCTCTACGTTTCATGTTAAACATAAATTCCATCATGTCAAAATGGAGGCAGTCCCCTGTCCCTTGAGCTCTCATTACCATGACAATAACCTGTTCCATTTAAACCGATTGGTCATGCTTGACCCGACCAGGACAGCAATAACCGTTCAGCTACACGTGACGCCTCTGTAGACAACTGGAGTCCAGGAAAAGAGGGAGCGAGTCTGTTATTCGTGGTAATATGAACTATTGATGACACTACAGCCTTGGCTACTTCTCTGTGTGTCTGTGGACAGACTCGTCTGTGACATTGACTTGATGCCCAGTGTAAATATTTTGCGAACGTGTTAATGCTGCGGATAAAGGTTCTGGAGGGAAAGGTCTTTTTATGGTAAATACATACAGAGCTGCGCAGACACACACACACACAAGAATCAAACTGTGCTGGCCATGTGTTTTTGGTTTTTGCCATTACAAGGACTTTTCTTTGGTTACACAATAGCTCACAATTCACAACAGAATTTGCATTCATATAAACATTCATTCCTAAATGTAAATGAACACTCAAAGTCACATGGGCATGCCAACATCCTTTTGTACAGATAAAATATCCAGATGTTGTATTTTAATGCTATTTTTAATGCTATATTTTACATAATGTGTGGGTGCCTGTGTGAGTGCAGGATTGTGTGCGTGTGTGTGTGTATGTGTGTGTACAGAGAAGGTGAGTTATGACTTCTTGGTTACACTAAGCCTTCTGGTTCCCACAGCCCAACAATAAATCATACAGCTTATCTCCCCCACTCTCTCTCACACACACACACACACACACACACACACACACACACACACACACACACACACACACACACACACACACACACACACACACACACACACACACACACACACACACACACACACAATACCTGAGAGACAAAAATGAAATGGTGAGATGGATGTCCGATGACAACAAATGTGAATGAAAGCAAGATGGAGAGATGATGAGGGGTGTATGTGAGAGGGAGAGAGAGAGAGAGAGAGAGAGAGAGGGAGGGAGAGAGAGAGAGAGGGAGGGAGTGTGTCTCCAGGGAGAAGCTGCCCTCACACTGATACACCAGCACTCTAATCAGCACAAAGCCACGCACACACATGGAAACAGAATTCAATTAACGTGCACAGACCCACACACAAACACACGACTAATACAATTACACTGCTCTGTCTAAATGGGATACCCTAAAGAGAAATGCAGATGCAAAGACACACACACACACACACACACACACACACACAGAGCAAGCTGCCGTACAAGAACAAGCCAACTCTAATCCTGCAGTTTTCTCAGAATAAACCAATAATCATATAATCATCATTTTAAGATAAAACATCATAACTGCATTGACCTCTTACTGCTCTGCTTACACCTGGACTACGGCCCTGTAACCACCAAACCCTACAGTAAAATATAGCTCAACCGGACAACCTTCACCGTTCTGTAGCAGTATTTACACCACAGAACTGGACCCAACAAACTGTAGTCAGCCATTATGTGTACGGCTTCCACACGATGGACCAAGCTGACAGCGGACTAGCACAATAAAGTCGTGCAGGTTTCTTCAACGCATTTTGAGGCCGAAAAAGAAAAACGACACGCAACACGTAACGGTACAGGCTAGGCTTGTCGATACATTTAATATCTTCTTGGTCACTCTACGTTTGCAACCGCCCGCTGCGCCTTTAACGCCTCCACCGGGACGGCGTGAGAGGGACAGAGCTAGCGAATTACGGCTTCCCAATCACGGGAGCGACCCGGCAGGCTGGCAGACGGAAAAGGTTTTGAAAACGAACCACTTGAGAGAGCGAGAGAGGCGGGGACTTGGTAGTTAATGGCATACGTGTTCGTTTAGGCTACAACAACGACCTGACTACTCATACGGTGCTTCCAGTGAACCTCACATTATGAACAGGCTTTTGACAAAGACTTAAGAGTCCATGACCTACGAGCGTCAGTACTACACATATATTTGCATAATAAATAGAAATCTCCTACGCGTGCCCTACATGAGTAAAAGGAAGAAAAAAAGTGGAGGTGAGAAGACAACACAACTGTGAACGTAATTCCAATATGGCAGGGTCCTTGTAATATTCACCGCTTAGCTGAATTGGGGAAGATGTTTATCGTTGTCCAATTACCATATATTAGCATGTATTTGCATATGCATTATTATTTTTTCTTTAAGTGATTCAGAAGCGGCTGTTAGGGGAACTCGGGGCATTCTCTGCATGGATTACAGAGATGACCAGGAGCTGTCCAGTAGGCCATGGTGCTGAAAGTTCCTAAACAGTACAATTTAAAAGACTGATTAATACAAAACCAACTCTACCTTTCACACGTAACTGTATAGTGGTGCTTTAAAATTAAGAAAAAGCACACAATACTACAATAGAAAATGCAGCATAAAATTCAAAACACGGCATGTGTCAATAATTTTTATGTATATGAGAGTAGCGGTTTATATTTATGGACGGATATAAAAAGACACAAAAGATTAGGCTGGGTGTGGAAGTGGTTCAGTCGGGCCACACGTAAAATGTGAAAAAAAAATTCGCAGCAGCTGCACTGTTGACGAGAAGCCCCAATTAACCATATGTGCAGATGGATAGGTAGAAGAAGTGAAATAACCTGCTATGAATTAGCCAGTGTGTGTGTGCGCAAGAGGGAGAGATGGAGCAAGAGAGAGAGAGAGAGAGAGAGAGAGAGAGAGGGAGCGCAAACGAGGGAGGAATTATTATTACTAACAAAAACATATGACTAACAGGTAGCACATGTGACACACATGCACACACACAAAGAGAGGAACACACAGTGACACACACACACACACACACACACACACACACAAAGACAGGCAGACAAAGAATAAGTATTCCCAGTATTCGAATAAGCGGGAATTGCTGCAGGCTGAAGGGCAGCATTGCGTCGCAGGGGGAAAACGGATCAGCAAGAAATATAAATGACACTCTCGGAGAAGTAGGCTGGTGAGTTATGATCCCTTCAGCATCACAAACAAGAGAAATGAAGACAACACAAACAGTGTGCTGAACACTCAGCATCACAGATCACCAGGACAAAGCCGTCAGCGTCCACCAGAAATGAGCACGTTACAGACAGACGGAGTTCTGTTTAGGTCAGCATTCCCCAATCCCAGTTCTGAAATATCCCTTTTAGTTCTCATCCTGCCTCCAACTGCCCTGGTGCAACTCTAAATATCCCTGAGTTTTAAATGGGGAGGAAAATCAGGTATATAAATGTATAAATG
>NC_137514.1:10915000-10935000 GCF_041902795.1 Electrophorus electricus | reverse complement strand
GGAAACAGAGGCGAGTCTGTCTGTGTCGTGTGTGTGTACAGAGATTATTACAGTCCCATTTACACAGTGTGTTGCAAGAAGACCATCAGCATTGCTATGACTGCACATCTTTCTCAAACACCCACACACACACACACACACACACACACACACACACACCCACACACACACACCCACACACACACACACACACACACCCACACACACGCACACCCACACACACCCACACGCACACGCACACGCACCCGCACCCGCACCCGCACCCGCACACGCACCCGCGCACGCGCACGCGCACACGCACACGCACACGCACACGCACACGCACACCCACACGCACCCACACGCACACGCACCCGCACCCGCACCCGCACCCGCACCCGCACACGCACCCGCACCCGCACACGCACCCGCACACACACACACACACACACACACACACACACACACACACACACACACACACACACACACACACACTAACTCTCTCTCCATCTACCGCTCTGCCACCATTCCTCTCTCTCCCTCTCTCCATGAAAATGACATGACTGTCCTATTTGTTATCAGTAGTTCAGCGATGGTCCATCTGCTGAGAGAGCGCTCGCTGCCTCTCGCTGCCTCTCGCTGCCCCTCGCTGCCTCTCGCTGCCCCTCGCTGCCTCTCGCTGCCCCTCGCTGCCCCTCGCTGCCTCTCGCTGCCTCTCGCTGCCCCTCTCTGCCCCTCGCTGCCCCTCGCTGCCCCTCGCTGCCTCTCGCTGCCCCTCTCTTGCTCTCCCCTTCTAAGAACCAAAACACCACAAAAATGACGACATCCAGAGTCAGTAACTCACAGACCACGCTGGCCATAGTTGGCTCAAAGTTTCAAAATGGAAACCCTTTATTATAAGTGATCCCAAAATGGACCAAAGGCCCTGAAGCACTAAACGAAACCATCAACCACCACGAATGAAACTATGGCAACCTAGAATTCCAACCCAGAAACAGTCACAGTGATCAAAAAGGGTCTTCACAGCAGATACACACACGCACGCGCACGCGCGCAGAAACACATGCACAGGTTAGGTTATCCTGCACAGAGTCTGTCTGCGAATGCCCCTGAATTATTCAGGGTTGCCACGGCAATGTGCATGGCAACAATGCTTGGCAACGGATGTCCGAGAAAGTGTGTGGCTTTGTGTGGCTGTGTGATTGGCAGTTGGCTCGTACAGAGCCTCAAGAACAACATGACATTTCCTCCACACGCCCAACTCACTGTGTGTGCACTTCATATGTGAAGGTGTATGTGAGAAAGAGGAAGTAAATGCTGACTGATTGATACTAATGTATGTGTGTGTGTGTGTGTGTGTGTGTGTGTGTGTGTGTGGAGTTGTGGCACTCCAGCTCCATTTGGTACAGATTCTGCCAAGTTGCAGGCTTAAAAATAAAATAAAAAACTGCTGACTGTGCGTTTCTGACCCACAGCCCACGACATCTGTGCCATGACACACGGCAGGACACATCCAGCACTCTGACTGATGCGCAGTTCAGCTCGTCACGCGTGTACGAGAGCGCTGAAGTAACGGAAATGACACGCAGGGTCACCAAGGCCTGGATGCACAGCAGAGGACTGATGTATGCAACACGCATGAAAAATTCGCACTTCTTTATGCCACATTTAGACTGATCTGGGATCAGTTCCCTTTACCCAAGTCCTATTCTGACCCATTATTAGAGAAGAGACATAACTGTTCTTAGGTCAGCATAAAACGGTATGTACAGCAGCACCATAAAACCACAGAAAGGTGCTCCAGTGCTCATTACATCCCTTACATTTTCCCAGGCAAGCTTAATTAAGTTTAATTCTGATCTGGGACCAGTGCTGAGGGACCTGCGAAGTGTGGTTGGATTTTTGAATATGAAAAATTTTCAGGAGTTTCATATTCTCACCTCGGGGGGGTGCTCACCTGACAGGAAGGCGAACCTCTTCCTGAGGTCGGGGCCAATGTCGGCAGCGCAGAGCGGACGGGTGTCCTGCTGCATGATTTCATCTGGGGAGGAGAAAATAAAAAATTAGCATAGACAACACCCAGAATAATCACCAGCCGGGGGGGAAGACCACACGGTGGCCAGAGATGAAGAGAGCACACCTTCCCTTTACCAGCATCCCAGAGCTGAAAAGCTGAGCGTGTCTGTTCCTTTTTTTTGTTATTATAAAGATCTCCACCTCTGCCTCCAGTGTCCAGTTTCCCCCGACGACACATTACCGCAATTACATTTACACTCACGTACGAAGTACAATGAGCCAAACTGAACCACACAAAGCTCCACTCGCCCATAGTCCCATAAGGGGCGTTATCCTTATTTAGTGGATGTAACGAAACATTACAATGGGACACCAGAGGAGGGGGGAGAGAGAGAGAGCGAGAGAGAGAGAGAAATATGATGGACAGATCAAACTGAAGGAAGGATCAGAAGGTTCAGAATGTCTGACAGGTATGAAAGGTTAGGAAGATGAGAAGAGAGAGGTGAAGAGAAAACAGGGATGGAGGGAAAGAGGCAGGTAGAAAAGAAGTGAGAGAAAGGATTGACGGTGAAAGATGAAGAGGAAGACTCAAGAGTAAAAGAACAGATTACAGTAAAGAGCTCTGTAGCCTGCCAGTGCAGAGCTGTGTGTGTGTGTGTGTGTGTGTGTGTGTGTGTGAGTGTGTGAGTGTGTGTGTGTGTGTGTGTGTGAGTGTGTGTGTGTGTGTGAGTGTGTGTGTGTGTGTGTGTGTGGAGGTATTGTTGAAGCATGTTTTCATGAGACCCCTAGACGCTCAGAAGTGAACAGAAGTACAAAGAGAAGACCAGCTAACCAGTCGTGTGTGTGTGTGTGTGTGTGTGTGTGTGTGTGTGTATCATCTGCATACATTAGATCAGGTTAGCTTGTGTGGCGCATGGAAAACAGCTGCAGAATGAACAGAGCAGACATTAACTACACACCTGGCAGTCTGACTAACAAAGGGAAACACACACACACACTCTCTCTCTCTCTCTCTCTCTCTCTCTCTCTCTCTCTCTCTCCCTCCCTCCCCTGACTCAGTAAAATGGCCGAAGGCTAAGTGTTTTATGTCCAAAAGCACAAATCCAAAGAAAACTTGATCAAACATTTTAATACAAAACCACTAAATTTCACTCGCGGGCACACACGCACACACTTAACAGCATCTATCATCAGTTGTTATGGCCCTCTTTGCTCTATCAAGATACAGAGGCTCAGACAACATTCCAAATAAAAAAGACAAGTGTGTCTGGAGAGATGGAATCAGTCAGAAAGGGGTGTGTGTGTGTGTGTGTGTGTTGGGGGGGGTTGCGTTGTGGTATGTAGCTAAGTATGTACCAACTGGGTTTATTGTAAAGTACATACCTCCTGTTTATTAGGGCATTACAGAAAGTATGTAGCTACTAAATGTCAGTCCTTATGACACGCGGCTCTTTTGAGGTGCCGCGTATTATTGCGTTATGGACAGATGGACGGTGTTGGCTTTCCATGATCACCCGAGGCACGCTGGGGGCCGGCAGGGTTTGTGTCTTCTATTGCGCGTCTGCACCCTGTCTCTGCAAGCCACGCTGGTCTCGCGGGAGCATATATGAAGCAGCGTGGCCATGGCACGCGATGAAATTCCACCTGAAACTACAGCACGCGGCGCACAAGCGACACGGTTCTGCTCGTTGCCCGCGCCGGACACGGGAACCGCCGACATCACAGCGCGAGTATGCGCTGTCACGGGGGGCAAATGAAGGAATCCCAAAATAAAGAGTTCTCCGGTTTATGTAAAAAAACCAAACCAAAACAAAAAAACCCACAGTGCCCCTTACGTTAATCTCAAAACGGTTTCGTTGTCTTTTCCCTCTCACGATGGATCTGGTCAGTGCTCTCTACCCTCACCGACAGATCCAGACAAGAGTCAAGACTAATAAGTCACTCGCTAATGCAAAGCTGCTGAGGTTAACAGAAGGTTCCAGAATAGGATTAGCAGCTCCAGGCCTGTGTGTGCTGGGGTGTCACAGAGCAGCGCTGATCTAGAATCAGATATCGGGAGGAAAGTCAAACTAAATGCGGCAAGAATCCGATCCTGGGTTAAATGAACACAGTCAAGATACTGAAATGACTGAAATCTTTCTTGAGCTGCCCAGAGGGTCTTAGTTAAAGACTAAAAGCCATTGATGCTGTATAAACAACCAGCCTTTCTCAGAAATAAAAGTCCATTTACCCGCTCCTCTGACCTTTTAAAAATAGTTCCAAAAGTTCCCCTAAGCAAAAGCATCAAGAAACAAAACCCTTAATCTCAGTATTATGACCAGGGCCCTGTAACAGACCCGGGGCCTCTCAAATCTCACGCGCAGCGGATGGCAGAACCAGAGGAAGACGAGCTTGCCTTCATCCCAGGCAGTTCCACGGCTCGTTCGCAGCCAGTGTCTCCCGCCGCACTGTGTACCCAACATGGGAGCGGCGCCTCGGCGGCAGACAAAAAGCCCCTCACTCTCACGTCTGCCCGCGCCAAAACGTCGTCGTTCACTGCACCCTTCGCAGGCTTCCAGGACGCAGTGCCAGGCATTCCGAGCGGCGGCGGGGGCAGATTAGTGCAGACACTCGGCCGTCGAGCAGCAAGCGGGCCCGTTGTTTACAGTCGCCTCCATTTTTAATACGACACTCGGACGAGTGCGGGTTGCAGGGAGAACCTCAGAAGGACAGACGCAACCGTTCAGCTTCTTACATCGTTCCAGAACGCCGGCCGAACCGCTTGTTAAGACAATTTGCATACATTTATTGTGAAAAGACACGCGAGTACTTCTGAGTGGAGGAGTGTCCACGCCTCTGAGCTCGCGTTCTCTGTCGCAGGAGAACAAGGCTTGCGCCTTTTCACTCTCGCACCGTCTAACGCGTGCATTGTCTTGCACGGCTTTATAGGTAAATTCCGGCTCTGACAGCAAGACACTTTGTGCAGTTCTAAGTGCAACTTTAGAAAATAACACAATAACGCATAGCCATTGTAAAGAATATCACCTGGAGTACTAGTTTATCATTTGGGTCAGGTTCCTACAAGTGGTCCAGGTAAATGCATGTCAGGGTGTTATTAAAGACCTCTGTGGCTGTGTTGTGTCTCAGCTTGTCTGGACTACACAAACAGATGTGTGTGTGTGTGTGTGTGTGTGTATAGAGGGTGGAGAGGTCGGGTGACCCATTTACACACAATTAAAGCTCCAGTAATCATAGGTGTGCTTGCTCTCCACAGTGTACATCTTCTATATGTTAAGTACACATACATGCAGAATATACACAAGTCAGGATTAGTCATGTGTGCGCACACACACACTTCAGCATTCAGCATGCTGGGTGTTCATTAAGGGGCCATGTATGTATGTATGTATGTATGTATGTGTGTGTGTGTGTGTGTAAAACATGGTCAGGTCAGGAAGGTGTGGGTGTATGCCAGCAGTGTAGTGCAGTGGGTAACAATACTGTTGCTCTTGTGGGGTTTGGGGTTCGATCATCCCCCTGGGCAAATACACCACACAATACCAACCTTGGGCATAGCTCCTACCATTACCTGTGTACATCTCTGTAACACGACTGAAATGATACGTCGCACTGCATAAAGAGCGTGTACAGTGTTTCATGTTGAGAACATGAGAGAGAAGCCCGACTTTATCACTGGATAATAAAGCATCCATCTGTTATGTTGTGGACCCACCCACCCACCCACCCACCCACTTACACACACACACACACACACACACACACACACAGACACAGACACACATACACAGACACGCACACACGCATGCACGCACATACACACACACACACTCAACACACACACACGCACGCGCGCGCGCGCACACACACACAGGAAGGTGGGGTATAAACAAGTGTGGAAACTGCTGTACATTCTTACCATACCACATCTATGTCCATGATTCCTTACCAGGAGATTTGCTGGTGAATGCCAGCGGCACCTATGGGTCCTCAGGGGAGGACACACCCACGAGGCACATGGGCATGTGCCGTGGACGTGGGATGGGCTGGTCTCTGGGGTGTTTCACAATCGCAAAGGGCAGGTGTCCATTTCAAAAGGTCTGAGAGGGTCATTTTTCGGTCGCCAGGCCACAGCACACCACCTAACCTGATTCTGACACTGGTTAACAGGATCCAGGACAGATGGATCTGGGTTTCTACAGCAGGTTGACTCTAGAACAGATGGATCTGGGTTTCTATAGTAGCATGACTTTAGTATAAGTAGGCTTCTCTATCCCAATTTAACGTAGTGAAGCTGAATTGTACACAAAACTTATGTCAGTAATACTGTGGATTTAGAGCAAGGCCTTTCTGGGTGTGTGTGTGTGTGTGTGTGTGTGTGTGTGTGTGTGTGTGTGTGTAAGAGAGCAATGTAGCCCAGTGCCAAGTGATTTCTTTGGATCTTACCCATAGTATCACTGCTCAGGACAACAAAAATATTCAGACATAAATACGTTCATGTGGTTGCATATTTACATGGTGGAACTTCAGTTGTTTAGGCTCCATCTATGTTCAGTCCACTCCAGGTTGAACCTAAAAGGCGGCGAAGCCCTGCCTAATGACCACAGCTACGAGAAGCCCTGCGGCTGCTAAGCTAACGCATGCAAAATCCAACCAATGGGCCTCCACTCGCCTCCAGTGTTGCTAGCATTCTGTAACCATGGCAACCCCATGTAGCTAGGGAGGAGCCAAGCCAAGCCTGACAGCTTGGCGGCATGGCAAAGCTGTGGAAGAGAAGTGCCATGGGTGGTGTCAGCTCCCGGAGCGGCTGTTGGAGTTTAAACCGCTCACGTGGTGCCAAAGCGGGACCATGCGGTCAAAAGAGGAACAGGCACTGGCTCACGCCAACGTCAACCAACCCGGCTATCTCAAAACAACAGGCAGAGAGCGAGAGAGAGAGCGCGCAAGCAAACGAGAGTGAGGGAGGAGTTTGTTTACTTTAAAAATGGGGTTAAACTTAAAAGTAAACAACCTCTGGCCAAAGAATAAAGAACAAGCGCGTGTAAACCGAGCTAACCACATGATCTGAAGGCAAAGCTAATGACCAGACAAAAACCTTGCAGCAAGAGTCCAAGTGGTATACTAGTAGTTTAACGTTGGATAATAATGGCCTTTTTGTAGTTAAAAAGATATACAACGTTAAATAAGTTAGAGTGGTCACGTCCTTCAATAAACATGCCAAAATGAAAAATATACTCAAAACATGAGCTGTTATAATACACGTAAAGGAGTGTGTCAGGAAAAAAATATCAAACATAAATAAACACACCATTCAGCACAATAACAAACAAATGATTAAAATATGACCCCCTGCCCCAACACCACACACACACACACACACAACCCTTTTTAACATTTAATGCCACGTCCTTCCAATCTGACCATTATTCTTATACTATAATTGACCAACCACATGCCAACATCAAAAATTCCCAGCAGTCATTGCACACAGCAGTCCAAAGCAGTAGTCTGGGAAGCGATCAGACAGCAGGGTGCTGTGGACGCCATCTTCCTACCTGTCATCACTTTCAGCTGCAGCCACAGCTTGGTGATGTCCTGGCAAAGCAGGGACACTCGGCTGAGAGCCATCCCGCTCTGAGTGCGCCGTCGCTGGGTCACTTACACTCCTCGGGGGCTCCTGCACGTGGAGCTACAGCTGGCCATCATAGACAGCACAGAGGGAGACGAGCGATCCATCCGCGTGTTTCATACATCGCCACGGTGTCTCGCTCGCACACACACACACACACACACACAACCAGATGGACGGACTTGGCTGGCTTCAGGTTACAGCTTCAGTGGCTCAGATGGTCACAGACACTCACATGTGTGTATGCGTGCACACACACACACACACACACACACACACAGGTAGAAGGGTGGTAGGAAGTACTGAATGCCTGAAGGCAAATGTGTATGTGTGAGGTCTATGCTCTTAACATACAAAAACTCTTAACTCTCTCTCTCTCTCACACACACACACACACGCACGCACACACGCACACACATAATTGCACCCCCCAAAGTACCCTATAGGATTTCAGAGAGTGGCATGATGCCAAGTCTTTTGCATGTCACTCTCCTCCCATCCAGCTGAGCTAATAATAAACAGCCAATCAGGACACAGCTCATGTCAGAAGGGGAGGCGTAATGGCGCCATCTTCAGCACAGAGGAACTACTGACACTCCGCACCAGAGACAGATAGTCAGGCGGACATGACTTGAAAAAGGGGGAAGTATGACAGAGCTAAAACGAAGAGTGAGGAGTGACTCTAAGCAAACTTTCCAGAACCTTCCTGACATGGGTAAGCAATAGGGAGTTCACTTATTTACTTAAAAGAAGGCTTATGTTAAAATTCTGTCAACAAAATGGTTATATGTCGTGTATGCTTTTGCTAGTTCATACAAAAAGAAAGAAACCCCTCTAGAACTGCCGGTTTTTATGAGCTTGTCAAGCCAACAAGTAGAATCGTGTCTTGTTGGCATACCTAGCAGATACTGGCTGTTCCTGTCCCTGCCAGTGACCACACATACACCCCTCTCAGAAAGCTGAGAGGAGAAACAGGCTGCAGGGGGCCACAGAGCTCCAGGGGCCCATTCAAGTATCCCCACCAAATACACACACTCTCTCACTCTCACGCACGCACACACACAAAGAAGCTTCTAGAACAGAGGCGTTCTTATAGTGTCAGGGAGATCCCCTCACATTCCACAAGACCACTATGAATGGCCCTGCAACCCTGTATTCACAGAGCCTGGGAAAGACAGACTCACACACACACACACACACACACACACACACACACACACACATACACACACACACACACGTTTGTTGCTGGAGGCTACAGTATGATACAGTCAAATAAAAAGCTTTATATCTCTGTGAAAACCTTTGATGCTAGTGATTATTATTATTGTTGTTTGTTTGTTCGTTTGTTTTTCACAAAAGGTTTTTTTTTAGTACAAATTACATTAGAGGTCCTAGGTCACCAGTTAAATCCTGAATCACCAAACGAAACAAACATGAAGTCATCTGCTACGCCAAGGCTTTGAACAAACTCAGCACATCCATTGTCTGTCACCTGCACTGGGAAGGCCTGTAGTGCTTGTAGCATACCTGCAACCAAAGATGAACACGAAACCCAAACCCTGACACCTCAGGAACCCGACCCAGGGGCTCGAAGAGGGGTCAGTTGAAAACACTCTCAAAAATGATTGATTTGAGTGAAATCTTTGAGCGATCAGACAATGCAGAACCCGCCACTAGAGGTCCATGAGGGTCTATGAGACCATGAGGGTGATAACACACCTGGGATGGAGAGATGTGTTCATTTTGTATCTCCCCATCTGTTTGTCGGTGTGCAAAGATTTAACACCTGCCTGAAACAAAGCAGTCTTCTCGTAAAGGAGGAGGAGTTTGTTGGTCTATAAAAGCACTGAGTCAATGCGCTATTTTGCATGTTGGAGATCTTGAAGATAGGAGACAGGCAAATAACCCGCTGCCTAATGGTCTCACCAACCTACAGCAGTTCACCAGGGCTTGTGATGTTTCCTACTGTGCTGCACTTATGTCACTTCAATCTCTAAACTTGGCAGTTCTTGAGTCTAAAACCATGTATGAGGGGGATTTTGCCTTTAAGCATTCGTAGACTTTAAGCATTAGCATCACTTTTAGGTTCGAGACACTTAAAGTAATTTAGTGTCAGTTAATCTAGATTAGCAGTATATAGAATGAGGAATTTTAAGATTGAGGCAATATCAATCAACCTAGAGCAGCAGTACATGGGAGGGGCATCTTGGAAAATGAAGGAATGTCAGTTAATCGAGATAAGCAATATGGGGGGAATCTTGGAGAATGAAGGAATGGATCTTGAGTGAACCACTAGGCACCTGCTACACTGCTGTTGTCTGGTAAATTGTGAGTTCATTGTATTTTCTATTGTGTGTGTGTGTGTGTGTGTGTGTCCATGTGAGGGAGCGAGTCTTTCATCTCAGTACTCTTGAGCCTGAGGTGAAAGGGCACCTACCGTAGTAGTAATGCGAGACAAGGGTCATATCACACACACACACACACACACACACACACACACACACACACACACCTCATTCTACACTTACACCACACCCAAAATACCCTGTACCACCACAGACACAAGTGACACCAAAAAACTTTAGAGAAGCTGGGATCAACCAAATAAAGACAAAGACCCACGCACACGCGCGCACACACGCACGCACACACAAACAGTATTCCTTTGCTCTCCTACATCAACAGCATTATCCAAGTGCATACATGTACGCTCCTCTGCTAGTCCTGAGGGCACTGTATGGATTACAGCCGCATGGTATCAGTGGGAAACATATTCAGGAGGAAACCAGAGAGTGGTGGGAGTGCCGATGGGGAAGTCCAACAACCCATCACCATTTCAGCCAGTAATTAATAACAAGTGAGAGTTTCGTTGTCTCACATTAATACCCAGATTTTCACCAAGGCCACCAGACAAATCAAAATGCAAAAAAAATTCAAATAAAATAATCATTCATTCAGCCCTTAAATCTCAATCCCTTAAATCCAACTCCACATCATCTCCCCAGCTCTCAGAAGCGCTACGGAGCTGAACCGATTGATCAGTGACCTCTCTGACTGCAGCGTACCTGCTTCGCATGTAGCGGAGCCTTGGAGAGCACTGCAGTCTCATACTCAGTGTTTTTGTCTGGTGGGAACAATATGAATAAAGAGGTCGACTTGTACTTTAATTCAGGACGCAAGATCTTAATGGGGAGCTGGAAGGAAGCTGTGTGTTAGCGTGAACCAGGTAGGAACCATCGCATCTCCCAAAGCCTCTCCACGCGGGGGCTCTGGATTTCTGCGCTGGGTTCTTCACTGGGTCTTTTTCTGACTGAAAAGGTCTAATGTTGCAGATACAAAAGTGCACTTTTACCATACTGACCTTAATTAAAGGTGAGGCTGCCTTTTTAATGAAGGACCGAAAAACAAGCTGACATTTTCAACAAATTAGGCTGAGCTCACTCTCACATATATGCATAGAAAAACACGCACGCGCGCACGCACACGCACACACGCACACACACACACACACAGTCCCCCTGAGGATAATCTCTGCATCGCTGTTTTTTTTTTGCACCACTAATTGTGGTGTTTAGTTCCAGTATGGCTCTCCTTCAGCCACTGCCCACTCACACTGACCTAGGACCAGTTTCATCTCTCCGAATCTCAACCTCACCTATTAAAAAAAACAAAACAAAACAAAAAACAACCCGCGACAAAACTGGTTTCCGATCAGGTAACGGGAATCACCAAGCGCGGGCAAAAAGACGACAGCATGATAACACAGATCTGTAACCCACAAATGCCAAAACGTGACATGCAACTCGCAAAAGCGCAGTTACAGTGCCAGACCTGAGTTACTCCTCCGACGCTGGTAATAAATGACGAGGGTCCACTGGAGCTGGTCTGCTTGGCGTCGCAGGAGTGATCGTGCCGTTAGCGTTCAGTCACGGACAACCACAAGCACATTCGTGATCAGACAGCCCCCCTTTACCAGAGTACAGGGGACCTTAACCTCTATTTAGGCCTTTTCTACCCAAAACAGAACAAGCGGAAACTAAAAAGGAAGTACAGCAGATAGACACACGATTATAATGTTAACTCAAATGAAAACTGAGGAGTAAATCCAATGAATGTGTGTTTGTTTAGCAAAAAGGTGTCACGAAACATGAGTTTACTTGGAATGGACACCAAAGAGCAGAACCAAGGGACTTGACTTTCGATTCCTTAGGAGTTTAAAAAAGGGTGTGAGCTTTTATCTTAAACGGGTGTAATCTTTTATCTTAAAATCCCTTACCTTTCCGCCATTTTATCGGTGCTTTGCATATTTATTTAAGGAACAAGAACACAGTACGTAGGTCCACACACAGGGAAATGAAGGTGGTCCCCAGTTGCTCTTTAGTTCTGCATCTACAGCACTAATATGTTTACAGCGATGTTGAAGAGGAGTCCAGTGCAACACTAGCGAGGGAAGGCCTGGGAAAACCCACTAGAAACAGTGTCCTGAAAAATTGAAGAAGCAGGCATCCAGAAACAGAAAGAACAACCAGATATAGGAAGGTCACTTTCAGAAGGTCACTTTCATTTGTGAAGATCGCAGAAGGCTTTGGAAATCAGAAGTGACCAAGGGTTCTCTGGGAGAGGTAACCCATGTCCATCGTCATATG
This sequence comes from Electrophorus electricus, assembly GCF_041902795.1. NCBI lineage: Eukaryota > Metazoa > Chordata > Actinopteri > Gymnotiformes > Gymnotidae > Electrophorus > Electrophorus electricus. The sequence continues at coordinate 10,922,727 of NC_137514.1, read as the reverse complement.
ATCAGAGTCCAAGAGGCGCCTGACTCTTCAAAAGAGGAAACGGTCATTTATAATAGACAGTTTCCTGCTAGGCTATAGCAGGATGCCCCTTTGGTACTGGTCCAGGAACAGGGCCCCAACTAACGCTTCAACCAGTTCCCCATCACACTGAAAACATCAAAACTGGTTCCAGGTCAGCAAGTAAGGCTTATCTATCGCAGACGGCTTCCTCTGGTACCACAGGACCGTGTACTTCAGACGGAGACTTGTTTACAGGGAACCATTGGCGTTTTGGGGAAATTCTGGAGCCGTGGCAATACTCCTAAGCGCGTGATCGGTCCAAAATGCTGATGGGGCAGGATCAAGCGTCAGGCGTGTCCAAGAGAGGCCGAGCTTTTTTGGACATCTTGGGTGGCACTATAAAATGACCAGGTTGGAGGGTACCGCGCAGCCGAACGCATGTAGGCGTTCGACCTGTCTCTCAAATGTCCGCGCCACGTGGAGAGAGAGGAACGGTCTCTGGTCTGTCTGCGTACGAGACTCGCAATTGCAGTGAAAACTACGCACAGCAAAAACTACACATGAATCCAGCAAATCTCCAGAGGAAAGGGGACAGAAGAGAATTTGGATTTGCATGAATTTTGATCTGAGAGAGACAGTCAGACACAGACAAACACACACACACACACCCTGTTGATTTGCCTTCTGGATCTCTTTTAAACAGGAAAACAGCTCATTTGGGGGGTGGGGGGGGGGGGGGGGGGACCAACCACCTGCGGGACAACAACCAAAGTGAAACCCTACTGTTGTCCCAGGAAAACCGTCGGACAACGCAATGGGACACTGTCTACCGCAGCCATGACAACATGTCTCAAACACAAAACAACAAACAAAACCACAAAATGACCCCTATGGGAAGGTCGCTACAAGCAAAACTGCATCGAATTAAGCCAAATAATATGAAATTGCAGGAAATGTAGTAAGACAAAATCTATAATTATTCCGATTTCTTACAAAAAACAAGGCCAGAGATTCCGACATATAGCCTCCGAACAGCATCACAGGATGTTTACTCCAGAGCAGCCAGTTGCGCTTCCTCTCTTCCTGTCCTCTCCCAACTCTATCCTTCCATATTCCTTCTCTCTCTCCCTCCCTCTCTCTCTCGCACATACACATGCAAACAAACACAAATATAGTTAGTCATTTCCAAAAAAACCCCCCAAAAAACAGTGAAGCATTAGTAAACAGGAGTGCGTCGGCTTGTGCCGGCGACGGTCAGTGTCGTGCGCCTCGCGATCGGCTACGTTTCGGAGGTTCTGTTGACCGTCACTTTACTCCTCCGCTTCCCCAGCAATCCGAGCAGTCCAGGGTGTGTTGGACACTTCAGGGATTCTCCAGTTCCTAAACTGGCCCTGATGTGCTACACGTCAGCTGAGACTGCACCAGGAGAACGCCTCCAACTTTCTTCCGGTGCGACTGCGGCTGAAACACAGTGGAAGCGTGGACCATCGGGTGAAGAATGCGTTTGCGTTTTCCTGAGATCACAGCTGTAACGGATGCCATGAACGTTTAAAAGATGCACAATGGGGAAGAAATCGTCTGGAATCACGAATTTCCGACCGATCCGTGACGGAAAGGCGGCAGGAAAGCGCCGGGACTAGAGCAAGGACAATGCCGTGTCCGTATAGCATACTGAAACAGGGACTGGTCACACAACATCAGGATGTTGAGAAGAGGTTGGGATAAATCGCACTGGCTGATCAAGGATCAGTTTACGCCAAGCTTGACCGTTTTGAAAAGGAGCCATGAGACTGACTTCAGATCAGAACAAACAGTTATCTTCACACATCCTGGTTACAGTGAGCAAGTGAGAGAGTGTCTACAGGGAAATTCTACTGTTGCAAGTGCAAACAGAAGCAGCGTGATAAGGAGACGATATAAATTTTTTTTTTTTAAAAAAAAAGCAACGTTTGCTGTGGGTCAACAACAGCTCACGTGTATCAGTTGATAGCTGTTATATTTATTTCATATACAGATATTTGTGTCACATGACTTAACTGCCCTTTTAATACTTACCTGTATACTTGCGACGACATTGACAGCATAGTCTGTGAATGAAACCTAACACACCTAACCCACTCGAGTTCAGAAGACCCGTCTGAAGTGATTGTGCAGTGAAGATGGCAGCTATTAGACAGAATACACCTCCGTTATGTACAGAGAGAGAGAGAGATACAGGCAAATAGAGAGACAACTCATGCTAGTCAGAGTTTGTCATGCTACATCAGTCAGTGATATCCACAAATAAAAGCCTTGGCAAACATACATTCACACTTCCTATCAGGCACAGATCTCTCAAACAAAGTGTTTAAAAGCCACCTGATCCCAACGGCATCCGTGTCGGAAGTGGCGAAACCGCACAGTGGATCAAAGGTGTCCAGCACACCAGCTCTCCATGTCGCACGCTGACATTCTTCCAGCAACACGATGTACTCAAATACTCAAATGTTCAACACACTGGACAGCTGCAGGAACGCTGACCGCACGGTCAAGATGCAGTCACCACCACGACACATGACCTGCCCCCGTGTCTCTGACCACAGTGCCTAAGTAACGTGATATTGGACTAAAATCGAGGACACTTCAAGTGCCTGCAGATGTTTGCGTGATGACGGCGATCCAAATATCCACATGCTGCCCGTCAGCAAAGGCGGTAGTTGCATCTGTGCACCGTTACATTTTGGCCTGGGCTGTAGAAAAACAGTGACATTTGGTGCGTGTCAGAAAAGATCTCAAACTACCAAACTACCATGAGTTACAAACTACCAAAAACCGCACGTGCGGTGTAATCTGTCATTTACACCATGTTCGTAGTACACCCGTATGACTAACATCTTGACTTGTACTCTGTGTAGATCTCCCTCATGGGCACTGTACTTCCACAGAGACCTGTTACTTAGGACATGACACATCATCGTCTTTCCCACAGGCAGTCGGGACCTGAACGTCTGCGTAACAGTTTCACCTGGCTCGACAATTGAAAACCAAGGAGGCATCACGTTTAAACAAAAGGAAACACCAAGAGCATCGAGCAGAGACGCAAACCTCACAGCGCTTCAACTTAACGGGCTCATCGCTGCCTGTGTGCAGGGGCACGCAAAGAAAGTGTCCGTGCTAATTGCCACAAACACTGTAGATCAGGATCGCGGCGCCACGCGCGGACGCCCCTTTATGCTAATTCAGGGTGACTTGGTGTTTAGCGGTTTAAGGTGCCCATTGGCGCTGGAGCTCACGCCACCTGTCCCACATCTCCAGTGATGCACTGCAGCTCTGCCATGGGCGAATAATGACATGCTGTGTCCTCCTCTGGCCCATGGTGAGCCAAGGCTCCCAGAGAAGGGCTTTGCCGACGCTGCTGTAGTGCATTTTTAGTCCAGAAGTGGGTGGTGGGTGTGGGGTGAGGGGCAATATGCAAAAGACAAACAACTCTGAACCCTGCAAAACAAAACCCCAAACACACCCTCGCTCCAACACGCGCGCGGCTAATGAGTTACTTTGCGGAAAACCGCAGGCTCTAGCGCGGAGCTGTTATGCCTGAAGCCTTGGTTGAAGAGACGCCACTAGCTAATAATTATGAAACGTGTTTGTGTTCTAGGTTGGCTCTCCTCGCACAGAGCCTGGGGAGATCCCATGTGACCGTCGGTTGGTTAGCAAATACCACTTAGTGGCTTATTGGGCTACTTTTGCCAGCTGAGATCCTACAAGACAAAAACTCCGGAGTATAGCACTGTACTGAACCAGAAAGGACCAAAGACTCCCAGTATAGCACTGTACTGAACCAGAAACGACCAGACTCCCAGTATAGCATTGTACTGAACCAGAAAGGAGCAAATACTCCCAATATAGCACTGTACTGAAATCAGAAAGAACCAAAGACTCCCAGTATAGCACTGTACTGAAATCAGAAAGGACCAGACTCCCAGTATAGCACTGTACTGAACCAGAAAGGACCAAAGACTCCCAGTATAGCATTGTACTGAACCAGAAAGGACCAAAGACTCCCAGTATAGCATTGTACTGAACCAGAAAGGACCAAAGACTCCCAGTATAGCATTGTACTGAACCAGAAAGGACCAAAGACTCCCAGTATAGCATTGTACTGAACCAGAAAGGACCAAAGACTCCCAGTATAGCATTGTACTGAACCAGAAAGAACCAAAGACTCCCAGTATAGCACTGTACTGAAATCAGAAAGGACCAGACTCCCAATATAGCACTATACTGAACCAGAAACGACCAGACTCCCAGTATAGCACTGTACTGAACCAGAAAGGACCAAAGACTCCCAGTATAGCATTGTACTGAACCAGAAAGGACCAAAGACTCCCAGTATAGCATTGTACTGAACCAGAAAGGACCAAAGACTCCCAGTATAGCACTGTACTGAAATCAGAAAGAACCAAAACATTTTAGCCTGTAACTTTTTTTTTTTTACCACCACAGCCACAACACAGTGAATAACTTGACTGTCCCAACTCGCCAGAAAGTCTGAGAAAAAGCGCCAGACACATTCAGACTAAGACTGTTTTAAAACAACACCCCCAAACTCACGCTGTAGCCAGTCACAGGCAATGCTGAACCTGTAGAAGCTCTGCACCTCTTCCAGAGGGATCTTCACAAATCCTCCTCCTTCCACGATGGGCTGGAGACACACCAGACAGCCCTGGCGCAGCATCCCTCTGTGCGTCACCTGTTCACGGGCGTCTCTCTCCATCTCCATCTCTCCCTCATGCTCTCCTTCTCATCTTCTGCATTTGCCTGCCTCTCTTTCTCTCTCACGCTCCTTTCTTCTGCAGTTCTTTCTCTTGTGTACTGTGTCTCACCTCCTCCCCCTCTCTCCCACACCCACACGGGCATGCGCGCGCGTGGACACACCCACATACACACACAGCGAAGGTTTGAGCAGCCTGACCTGTGGCTTCGCACTGGGATTCGTGGCCCTGCCCAGTCTGTGCACAGGTGAGATTAAACAGCCACAAAACAAAGGGCACTCCCACAATGGAGGCAAAACACAAGGAGGGAGACACACACACACACACACACACACACACACACACACACACACACACCTTAACTTCACAACATCTGTCATTCGCTCCTTGCAAAAGCAATGACCATCCCAACTGACAACAAGACAATATAACTCGGGTTGTTTTTCTGATGGAAAGCCTTGGTAACTCAATTTTTACTCAACTCAATTGAGTTACTCAAGTTTTAAAAAAATCAAAAATCATCATAACAGTGAAGATACACATTAATCAGACGATGAGTATCAAAAATGCAAGACCTAGATAAATTTGCATTGTCTGGAGTGTGTAATATTAAGTCACCTTTGCTTGAGGTCTGTGTGTGTGTGTGTGTGTGTGTATGTATGTATGTATGTATGTATCAGATTTACATGAGACATCAGTCAGAACCCCAGCAAGTAACAAGTCATTACAACAGGACACCTCCAAACTACACACACACAGCGCAGAATTTCCATCTACACAGTTGGCCAACAGTTTCAGTTATTGACATATGCGATGTGTAAATAAGCTTTGGCGATGTCTTACGAGTATCGCTATCACCTTTGCATCATTCCTCTGTGCCTGAGGTCTGGGAGGTTATGTGACGCTTCCCTCCATCAGTCGAGAACCCAGAGGTCACCTAAGGGAGCGCTGCGCCTGCCCCAGAGCCAGGTCAGCTGCGTCGGCTGGCGTCGTTTAGCTAGCGGCTCCCTTGGCGTTTGAACCGTTTCCAACAGAAAGGCGAACAGGTGTCGGGTCCCGGTCAGACCGGCGCGCTACGGACCGCCAAAACGGCTCGGTCTGCGACACCTTTTCGGGAATTAGCGGAGCGTTACGTATAAAAGTGCAGCGCTGGGTGGCTTTAGAAAACAAGCAAAGGTCCTTTTGTGCGCAGCACTCCAAGCAAATCCTGGGACAGGACTCGACATGCACTTGACTCAGTGGAACCGCAAGCCTGCTAGCGGCGTGCGAAAAAGGCTTGTACAGACGCCCAGAAACTCAAACAACTTGGCATCAATGTACACACACACACACACACACACACACACACACACACACACACACACACACACACACACACACATACACACACAGGATTGGGAGGAGGCTTATGGACAGATTTAAAGTAACTCACGCAGTTGAAGAAGGACCTCTGACATCTGTCCCGATTGCTGCTAATACTAGCGATACTGCTGTCTGCTTCAATCTCACTGCTCTGAAAGTGTTTCCTGTCCGTCTGTGTGTGTGTGTGTTTGTTCAACACATGACCCTGACAATTCACTGTAATAATAAACTCGCTTGTTCAGCTCCTCTGCTAAGTGTGTGTGTGTGTGTGTGTTTGTGTCCGTTAGTGCTGAGACTACTTGCTGTGCTGTGTCAAGTGATGCACACTTATTCAGTCCAGAATTTTTGCTGTGTGTGTGTGAGAGAGAGAGAGAAATAGCTCACAGGAAGGTGTGTGTCATTAGCTGTGACTGCACGTAGGGGAACCAATACACTTGGCTCAACGCCATACAGAACCTCAACAACCAGAGATGCATCCTTGCAGGAAATCACTCTCTCTCTCACACACACACACGGAGTGACATATTCCTCCAGCCAGCACTGGTCAGCAGGGGCAGTATGTCTCTCTCTCTCTGCCCTCCAGCACATCCTCCAAGGACACAAAACACTCCCTCACCCCCTCACACGTCTACTCGTCCTCTTCTACTCATAGCCAAGTGCACTCAGTCCTTCTGTCCTGATCCACACACACACATCACGTGCCCTCACCATTCCCCTGTCTCCAGGAACCCTCGTGCGCTGCTCCTCCTCCTCCCTGCAACAGCGCCTCCGCCAGGCCGTGCAGGAGCTGAGAGACCCTGGCCGTCACCCACTGCCACGCCTCCTGCCCCTCACGCAGCACCTCCCGCAGGGCCATGCGCGTCCCGCCGGCCGTCCCGCAGAAGCCCCGCGGCGGGGTAGAGCGGTTTAAGGGCACGCGGCCAGAACGAGGCGGTTTGGGAGCGGGGAGGACAGAGTATCGCCCCGCTCCTCCTGCAGGACGGGAGCTAGAATGAGGCGAGACGTGTCGCCTCGCTGCCGTTTTGTCCCGGTTCTCACACTGCGTCACATGCACACACACACCCTCGCTCGACGAGGAGAGGGAGAGAGAGGGGTGGGTGATTTGCAGTTTTAGCGTAAATCCCCATCTGCTCGGCTAATTATACCAGAGCTAGCAACTGAACAGGCGCTGAGCGTCACACACACACACACACACACACACACACACACACACACACACACCACTAATCTTCAGTGCTCTAATGCGCCACTTAGAGGACAAAACAGACAAACTTTCTTTGTAAACTATGAACCCAGGAAGAGAGAAAGTACGTGGGATGAAACCATGGTGACAATCACACACACACACACACACACACACACACACACAGAGCCAGAGGATGTTCACACACACATACACAGGTACTGGGCTCTGAGGGCGTTCACACACTGGCACTTGGAGTCCAAGGGGCACTCAGAATTAACGGCACTCTTGTGGCCCACTCCTCATGTGCTAAGGCTCTCATCATGTGGAGCTTGGTAACAAACACTATAAAAGAAAACCAGAGCTAAAGTAGAACAAAAATAGAATTCAACTGTTTCCGAAAGTTAGAGCAGCAGACACAGGTGACCTAA
>NC_137514.1:10910000-10912500 GCF_041902795.1 Electrophorus electricus | reverse complement strand
GGAGGATGAGGAGGCGCAGACGCAGACACGCATCCACATGCGGGCGGGCGGGCGCGCGCTCACGCACGCGCGACCGTGCAGAGTCTGCGCGTGGGTGCGCGCGCGCGGCTTAGCGAAGTCGCTGCGTGCGCGATCTGCTGAGGGCTGCAGCGTAGGGACACACACACACACACACACACACACACATACACGGGCAGGTCCACACATACTGCGGAGTCAGTTGCTCATATTAATCGGCACATTATGGTGCGCAGCACTCCATATGCGTTAGGTGATGGCTGTGCAGCAATAGCATCGTATGTGTGCTCCGGAAAAAAACGTCAAAAATCATTTAGGCCGTCTTGTGATAGCTACATCCTATATCCCCATATCCAGCCTGCCCATAAAAGACGCTATTCTACCCCAAAGATCTGTTATTCAAACAGCTCCGACGTGTAATAGATCATTACCGAGGTCAGCTACATGATACAGGACCAGAAATCTCAGCCTTTATTTAGAAATACGATGCCGAGCTCCAGTGTGTTCGGTTTCCCCGTGGTTTTTTTACGATTCAAAGATTTGATCACATCCGATTACATGTGAAATAAAACAGACGATAACCAGAGTCGCTCCTTAAAACAACAACAAACAGCACGTTGGCGACTTACGTGGTCTCCTGGCGCTCAGCTACCGATAAAGCGCAAATCCTTGGGCTTCTTTCGCCACCCTGTGGTTCAATAACGCAACAGACGTTCTCGACCACGATGTTTGTGGGTTTTCTCGAAAACTCGCAGTTAAAACAATGTATAGCGTGTAACTGAACTGATTCTGTACCAGGCCTCGGGAGAAGAAGTGGTCTACGTTAACTATCGAGAAGCGGAGTTAAACCAAGGCCAGTGTTGAAGTTTAACGATTTTGCTCGTCGTCCCTAGTGTTGGTCGTTACGAGCACGTTAAAGAAACGCCGCAATACTTCTGCGTGCAGCCGCCTAATACCGACGATGTCCTGCACATAATTTTGTTGAGTATTTGCGCATTATTTGGGCCACAGTCCTACACCGACTACATGGCTCGAACCAATCACGTGAACAACGTGAGAAGACCAAGAAATGAACTTGCAAGTAAAATTGTACCTTACAGTGTGCGACGGTGAGAGATGACACGAAACCCGCACCCAAGCTTTATTTGAAAAAAAAAAGTTTTTTATTAACGAAAAGAATGACAAGATTCTTATTTCGTCGCATTTCTTTTTTATCTATACATGTTATTCAACAGAGCGAACTGGGAGGGAGAAGAAAAGTCCACAGACAAACCCCCTTCACATAGGCCAAATGGCAGATAAATACTAGACAGCGGTGCGCCCCTTATAGCGGTCATTCCCAGCTGGACTGCGAGAGAACACTGGGACGTTATGGAGGGACCGTGGCGCCGGGGCCTGTCCGCATGTCCAGGGTTCTCATTGGCCCATTCCGTAGATTGGCCAATCAGAACGCGGCAATATGGGCGCGGTTGTTTCAATAGTTATCGCGGCACCTTTTTACACCTTCTACAAAGATTCGGTTCGTTTTACACCGGTATGTCCGCACGGCTTTACAGTGGATTTCAGGGAAAAGGAAACGAAGACATTAAAAATAGTGGCGCTCATGGAAGTAAGTATAGGCCCCAGTTGAAGAAATCTCAGTGTGTACGATTCAGAGTTGAAGATTAACTCAACTTTTCCCTTCTTTTGCAGTACAAGTCAGGCTGTTGAAAAACAAGCAAACACAGAATAACGTAAACCATGACACATCACTCTTCGATTTAAAACAGGTTGAAATGTTAAAAGCATCACTTCAAAGGGAAACAAACACCATCTCAGTCCGGACCAACCCAGTTCTTTATTTATCTCCCAGCAGAAATGGTGCCCTTATACTGATCTGGGATCAGATCCCTGTCCTACACTGAGAGACACTGTAACGCTGATTTCGGATCTGCTGCATACAGCTTCCTCACCCAAGCTCAACTTTGGGCTGTAGCACCGTTTTTATAAATGGCTGAACCTTTATTCTTCAGCGAGACTGGAAACGAGCTTTAGGAACAACGGCTGGGCAAAAAGGGGAGAAAAACGGCAGTCAAAACGCTAAACCAAGATGGAGAACAAATAGTTTAACAGTCTTAAACATGTTTACCTATATTAAATAAATGAATATACTAGAAACAACCAAACTTCAGTCATTCCTCACACTGAACCCATAAGGAGTCTTACCGGAGGAAAGCAGGGCTGTGATGTTGTGCTACGTTAAGCTCCGAGCACCTAAACTTACTTTGCAGTCTCTGAAACACTTGGCAATGACATGAGGCCTAAAGGGGACATTTCAACTTTCATTTGTTTTTTTCGTTGTTTGCTATTTATTTGTTTATTGACTTTTGCACTTGCGTCTGATAGGGGAGGAGTTAAGCCCTGTATCAAGTGCCACATCTGTGTACATTCTAGGAGGAAAAAACAAACAAACAAACAAAAAACCACACGCACACATTTCCTG
>NC_137514.1:10802500-10905000 GCF_041902795.1 Electrophorus electricus | reverse complement strand
AGCTACGCGTCTACGGGACTAAATCCACCCGGGACAGGGAGGGACGCAGAGGCGAGATAAGAGAAAGGAAGTGAACACGCAGAACGTTCCAGAAAGGGGTGGCCAAGGTCGAGGGTGGCGCTGGTCGCTAAGGCGCATCGATACGGCAGTGCCGTAGTCAGACGCTAAAAATGTCTGCCGTCAATAAAGACCCCCCCCGAGAGACCCACTCTCCTCCGTCTGTGAGCGATCGATGTCTCCCACCCCCCTCCTTAGCCCCAAACGCACACGGCTATTCCGGGAGACATTAGCGGGAAGCTCGCAGCCCACGTGGATCTTACCGTCTCGGGGCGAGTCGGCACATTTGCAGGCGGGCGGGACCCTGCCGGGCGGCGTCCTGTCGTGGCACACCTGGTGCAGGAAGTTGATGGACTTGCCGATGAGCAGAACCTGGCAGGACACGGGCGGGACCGAGGTCAGGTGGAACACCGGGATGCAGCGACGTATGTGACATGTATGTGAACACAGTGCATGTGCTGCAGTAGTGCAGGGGGTGCGTGCACGTTCTACCTTTCTGGCCTGGTCCATGGTGATGAAGGAGGGAACCATAGACTTTCTCAGAGAGTACTTCTCATGCCACAGCCTGTCCGTCTTTACGGTCGGATCAGACGCTACGAAGAACTGCAAACACACAGCCGCCCGCCCGCGCGCAAAACGCACACTGCTTAAACATGCTGTCTTTGGAGTGTTTGAACATGAGGTGGCAGTCCCACTCTAATGCCCAGTGTGTGTGTGTGTTGTGTGTGCGCAAACAGCCTACTCCTGGCCTGTGACATCCCTCACACACACATAACCGAGTTTAAAGCACACACTGACGTAACTTCCTCGCCACTCATAAATGACAAATCAATGAGTACCATCTAGTCAGCACTACCAGACGGGGGTAGGTAGAAGAGAGAGAGAGAGAGAGAGAGAGAGAGGAGAGAGAGAGAGAGAGAGAGAGAGAGAGAGAGAGAGAGAGAGAGAGAGAGAGAGAGAGAGAGAGAGAGAGAGAGGAACGGTCATCAGTACACCAGGCTATCTTCGTTATGAGTGACGTTAAGGTGGAGCGAGCGTTACGACTGCGGCACAGGACATGAGCTCGTTAAGCCGGCCGCGACCCGGCAGTGGGATGTGAGGATGTGGGGATGTGAGGATGTGGGGATTGGAGGATGTGAGGATGTGGGGATGTGAGGATGCCCCCCCCCCCCCCCCCCCCAAGTCATTTCTTGGCTGCTGGGTGGAGAGTTTGGCGCACAAAACAGGAAGTGAACATGGGTGCACACGCCCACAGGACAATGACCAGCAATCCTCCAAAACGGAAACGAACTCGTCGATACCGTAAAGAACGGAAAGGAATGTGAAAGCGCTACAGTGCCTGTCAGAGCTCAGGCCAAACAAAAAAACAAAAAAAAACCATTTGGGCTTATAATTCTAAATCATATTTATGGAGGAAAAATGAGACCCCACCGACCGGGAAAAGAGGAGCGAGTCTCAGTCCAACATTTAATACTAAATCACGATCGTCCAAAAGAAGCCCCGACATCAGGATCACAGGCGGCAGCGCCTTAGATCCCACGATGCATTGCGTGTACCTCGGCCTGGTCATTCCTGCAGCCAGGGTCAAAGCTCACAGAGCGCTGTATGCAATAAAGAGGAGTTTCTTCAACTTGGTTCAAAATAACGCTGTCCGTTGCGCCACGTGATGGGGAAGTTCGGGGTGACGGAGTCGTCATAGCCACGGCAGACGCGGCAAGCGTCCGGTGGAAGCTGTGCGTTGCAGAATTCTGCCAAATATTTTAACAACCCAAAGGGAAAAAAAACATTTACTAACGCACGCCGGACTGAACCAGGCCGAATTCCAGTGTCGATATACATACAGAGCAGTTCCTTACATTTCTGGATGCATTTAAAAGAGAAGTCGTAGAGAAACGCACGATCAGAAGGCACTGTTTCTGAGACCGACAAACCCTCTAACCACTGCGAACACGAACCGGCCTCTCGCGAGCACTGCGTACGGCCAGCTTAGAAAATAAAGTAAAAAAACAAACAAAAAAAGGAAACTATTTGGAAAACTAGAACTATGACACCAAAACTCAAAGCGAGTCAAAAACAGAGCGGGTGAATCGGCGGAGAATCCTTGCTGCCAGAGTTACGAAGCCGAGACGGATCCTAGCAGAGGGCGAGATCGGCCCGAACGGATCAGCTGCAGAAGAGAGAGAGCAGACGAGGGAAAAGCAGCCAAAAGAGGAACGAATAGATGGTGTCAGACGGGCGAGAGAGAGAGAGGAGAGAGAAGGAGAGAGAGGAGAGAGAGAGAGAGAGAGAGAGAGAGAGAGAGAGAGAGAGAGAGAGAGAGAGAGAGAGGAGAGAGAGAGAGAGAGAGAGAGAGAGAGAGGAGAGAGAGAGAGAGAGAGAGAGAGAGAGAGAGAGGGGGAGAGAGAGAGAGCAGAGAGAGAGAGAGAGAGAGAGAGAGGGAGAGAGAGAGAGAGAGAGAGAGAGGGAGAGAGAGAAGAGAGAGAGGAGAGAGAGAGAGAGAGAGAGAGAGAGAGAGAGAGAGAGAGAAGGAGAGAGAGAGGGGGAGAGAGAGAGAGAGAGGAGAGAGAGAGAGAGAGAGAGAGAGAGAGAGGAGAGAGAGAGAGAGAGAGAGAGGAGAGAGAGAGAGAGAGAGAGAGAGAGAGAGAGAGAGGAGAGAGAGAGGAGAGAGAGAGAGAGAGAGAGAGAGAGAGAGAGAGAGAGAGGGAGAGAGAGAGAGAGAGAGAGAGAGGGAGAAGGAGAGAGAGAAGGAGAGAGAGAGAGAGAGAGAGAGAGAGAGAGAGAGAGAGAAGGAGAGGGAGGGAGAGAGGGAGAGAGAGGGAGAGAGAGAGAGAGAGAGAGAGAAGGAGAGGGAGGGAGAGAGAGAAAGCACGATGTGCTTAATGCTACAAATGCAGCTCAAGACATGAAAGAAAAGGATGGACAGCAAAAGAAGAATGGAGAGGAATGAAAGAAAGGAAAGGTGAGACGGAAAAAGAAAAGCGCAGGAGCGAGAGCACCCATTAGCACTCCCCGATCTGTCTTCATTCAGATGTGTGTGTGTGTGTGTGTGTGACCGCACCGCTCTGTGTCTGGAGAACCTAAATCTCACTTAGCCCTGGCAGTTGCGGTGGTCCATGCTGAAAATGGCCCTGCTCCTGAAGCAGAGGGACATGTCGCCCTTTGGTGTCTCTGCCATGCTTTATACACTAATGGGGTCCGGTCCCCAATCGCTGCGGACTAACCCCAGCCCCTCAGCCGCTCCTAACCAAGATGCAAGATCCTGAATTAATGTGCGGAAGCAACACTGGGTCTTCCAGGAACACAATACCAGGACGTTGCCAGGGAGCTGGAACAAGAGAGCAAATGGTGTGCCTCTGTGTGTGGGTGTTCTAACCTCGTGGTACGTGTCCTCCAGCTCCCCGTCATAGATCCAGCGGTAGAGGAAGTTCAGAATAGGGTGCGATACCAGACCCAAGATGTGCTGAACCAGCGCCCTCATGTGGGGGTCACCGGTTTTGCCGTAGGCGTGTACCGCCGATGCCAACTCTCCCCCCTTACGGCCTAGGAGAGAAATGACGCCACCACCGTGGGTCCGCGTTCAACGGGGCAATGCTCGCCAACAGCCGCAGCACCGGGTCAGAGGAACACGCTCGTATGACGGAGCGGTTAAAAATGCCCCGTGGAGGTCAGAGGTCACAGACCTTGGCAGAAGTCTACGAGGGCAGCGAGGGTCTTGAGTCGAACTTTGGGGTCGTACGTCCACACGAGCAGGCGTCTGAGCGTGAGAGAGCAGTCTGCTCCCACGTTCATGCCTTGGTCGTCCTCCACCTGCAGCTACACACACACACACACACACACCCCAAAGTGTACTGTTCAAGCATACGGTGATAGCACGTCCCCAGGAGACGACATGTAGATGCTGTGTGTCAATTATAAAGCGACCTTGTGTTCCTTCAAAGGCACTACACAAATATAACTTCATTCATTCATTCACGGGGACGCTAGAGTTTAAAAGACAACACACACTTCTTATTTTCCATGACTGAAAGGCGCAACCAATTACAAACAACGGTACAGAAAATGCACAGCACGCGCGAGCTGTCCTGGGTCCTGCCTGGCAGCCTGTGGCGTACCTGAGCGTGCAGTACCGAAAGCAGCCTGTAGTACTCCTTCAGCTCCTGGTGCAGGGAGGCGCAGAAACTCTAGAGAGGAGACACGGGGAGGGAGTGAACAGGCGCTCCGCCACCGGCCAGCCCCCAACCAGTTGCCGTCGGCCTTACCTGGCCGACTAATCCGAAGGCCCGGTCCAGGCTCCGGGAGTCCGCATACTTCCTCACTTTGTCATGCAGCCAGCCGAGCTCGGCCAGCCGGTGGCTGGTGTCTCGCAACGACTTGCACAGCGGCACCTGCGAAGCAGCGCAAGCGAGAGTTCACCATCTGCCTACTTCAGAGGAGCCCGGTCAGAACCCGGCCCCGCACGGCCCGGCGCCTACAAGCCAACTTACTCTTTATAAAACGATACCTGGTGAGTTCAAGTTTTTTTGTTTTAATCATTTAATACGTTTAAATTTTAATATACTCCATGAAAATATTAGCATGAATCACACAACGTACACCTGCGCAAAATAAATAAATAAATAAATAAATAAAATCGAGTGTGTTTATGTGCACTTAATAATCCGATCATTATCTAATTATTCGAGTGGTCACATAAACGGCGTGCTCCGACTTCTTAGAAATTGGATTAAGAAAGCCGATAATGAGGGCTGGATTTTTGGCTCCATAATCCGATTTCTCATCTCATGCACACTTTCACTCCGATTTCTTGCTGCTTTCTCAGTCTGCGCCAGAAAAAGATCCATATTTGCCGGGGAATGGGTTCATGTTTACAAAAAGCCGTGGCAGGAAGCCTGAAGTTTACGCCACGTCATCCTGTGATGGCTGGCTGCAAAGTGTAAAACCGAATATTGCCCGACTCCTGTAAACCTGGAAATTTTCCCATTATACTTAATTTCACGCTTATCGTATTAATGACAAATTCAGATTTTCTGCAGTTATCGGATTATTAAGGGCATGTGTGCCCACTCATTGTATTTTTTAAAATATGTTATTAAACTAGCAGATTAACTTTTATGGGGATTTTTATAAATAGCGCTGCAAAAGGTCCTGTTAGAGACTCCTCCTACATAACAGCACTGTGTAGAATGTACAGCAGGAGGCCAAAATCAATCAATCAATCATTCCAGGATCATGTAACAAGTCCAACAACATTGACCAACAAGCTCCACAATGCTTTGCTACTGTGCAAGTCTAACGGACTTTATCATTATTCTTCGGTCAGTCGAGCAAGCCCACGTCGCAGTTTCTGCCCCCTGGTGCAGCATTCGAGGTGACGTGTAGGCTCGAGGTTAACGCGGAGGCCGGCACCCTTCCGAGCGGGGACCGTTCCACGTTCCGAGGTTCCCGCTTGGCGGAGGCGTTGGCATTTTTTCCCTCCCCGCTTCAACAGCAGTGCTGAGCTTCAGAGTAAACGAGCCGGCCCCATGGCCGAAGAATGGCGTGGCGGAGTTCAGCGTGGCGTTCCCTCGCATCCCCGGAAGGGTCACGCTGAGCGCAAACGCAGGTCACCCCCCCCCCCGATGAACAGACGAAGCTCTCCCCCGGATAACGGCACCTGTGGAAAAGCGCGGCGCGGTTTCGATTTGCGGCTGTTAAACGGGGAGGGTTTGGAAGCAGGGGCCAAATGGATGATGAAGGTTCCCAGAGAGCAGAGCTCCACCGTGGAGGTCAATGCTTTTACAGAACATTCTATTTTTAACCAGGGGCATTATGGAAGAGATGGGTGTAAGAGATGACAGAGCGTGCGTGTGTGCACTTTGATAAAAGATTAAGAGAGCGAGAGCGGTGGGGGGAGTAAAAGAACCAGAGGTGGAAGGCATCCACACACACACACACACACACACACACACACACACACACACACACACACACACACACACACACACACCCCCCCCCCCCTTCGGTTTCATCTCTGCATATTTATATCCAACGCATTCTTCTCATGCTAAATTTTTTGTCTATATGCTTTCAGCTTCAGCGCATATCTCGCTTGAACAATTATGCGTTGACTCTAAAGGAAAACCTGTGCAAAGTTTTGTTGTTTTTTTTCGCCTCCCAAACCGTTACTTTAAGGTACACGCTCGCATTGCTGAAAGGACGGGCGGGCTCGAGCGGCGGCTCTCACTTCACCTTTGCGTCGATTCGGTAGCACTCCTCCGTAGGGCACATCTTGATGAATTTGCCGTCGATCCCCTGGAAGACGTACAGGATGTCACGAACGAGGGCGGCCTCGCTGACTTCAGCTGAGAGAGCGAGAGAGAGAGAGAGAGAGAGCGAGAGAGAGAGAGAGAGAGAGAGAACCAGGAGTTCTCGAGCCGCAGAGGTGACGAGAGGGCGTGTCGCGGTATCGGATGCTTGACGAATTTTGCGCTTCCTTCTGCCGTGCTTCAGAGACCCTGCAGCAGCACACACTGCGTCCACACGGATACCCACGAGTCCCCACACACTCATCCCAGATTTTCTCCTCCCATACCGATACCTGAATACTGGCTAATCCGCATCATCGAAAATGTTACAAGTTGTTGAGCTACTAGTAACTGTATGATGTGTGAAACGCTACCAAATTTCAGACAAGTTTGTTTAACAGCCAGCATGAATCGTGCTGGTTGTCTTGTTAGCTGTTATTATTTTTTAAACGATTCTTATTATTCATTTCACATTTAATCACCCTGTTCTAATTTGTGCAAAAGTATATAACTGATACAGGGAAAAGGTCCTGCGCAGGGATTTATTCTGATGTACGGCAGACTTCACCGGTGTCGGAATGTGTATCGGACGCGTGTGGCCGATATCCGATCTACTGGAGTGCCGGATCCGCACGTTGCCAACAAACACACACCCCCCCCCCCCCCCCCCGGCTCAGCCTGGCAGAAGTTAGCAAGACCAATAAAATCGATTGCAGTGATTTTAATGCTAATGCACTGCATAATTACATAACAGTTATTACTGCATTGCAGATAAGCATATTACTCCCCCTAATGGAGCACCTCGGTCTCTGATTCAAGTTTCTCTAAACATCAGTGCAGACCGTAAGAGCTTCAGTCAAGGTTTTTGGTTTCCGACATCGCTCCGTACTTCCTCGCACATCTAAAAAGGGCCTGCTGACGTATTTTGCTGTGCTACAATGCTAAACAGGAAGATCTTTGCGGTGCGTCGTGTCTTTTTCGGATAAGACGACGGCCCTCGGGCAAGCACTGGAGATGAGTAACGGGATACCGATTAAAGCTCTTATCTACGTCAGGATACAGTTGTCGCGCTTCCACGTTTCGCCTCGATGGCCCAGACCGTGCCTTCGGGTTGCCGCGCCGAGGGTAACTCACCGTTGCCGTCTCCGTCACGTCTCTGTCTGTGGGTGGGTCTGGAGCCCGCAGGGGGGCGTGAGGTAAGAGGCAGGGCCCCAGACGAAGAGCCGGAGACCTGGAGGGCCCAGGCCAGACGAGAGCCTCTGGAGGTGTCGGCTGCTGTTGGGGGAGCGGAGCTGAAACACACACGCGCGCACACACACACAGACACACACACACACACACACACATAGGCATTCCGTTACTACGGTGGGGCAAGTAAAAGCCCAACAACGCACCATCATTTTAAACCTTCGCTCCCATTAAACAGTGTCCTGCAATATATTGTCATGTCAACGGTTTAAAAACACAAAAGAATTTCAGTCTCTTTCTTGAGTTATTGGGCAAATAAAAGTGTCAGCATTTCAAACAAGCTGCATTAGGAAATATTTCTAAAACATAAAAAAAGGCAACAATCCCTTTTAACCAGGGAAATATTTTCAAACGGCCGCCATCCAGCAACGTGACGGCACTGCGGTTCCATTAGCGAAACTCGGGGGAACGCGCTAATTACCACTCAATGGCGATTTCCCACTCCACAGTGGTACTTAAGGTCCGAGAGGTTTATCAATTGACACTCGGCGATCACTTAACCGCAAATCGTCGGGACACGCAGCGGCGGGGTGGGTGTCAAGAACTCGCACGCCGTGGCGTGGTCGAAAGAGGAGGCGCGGGCGTGTCTGGCTGAGGAAGGAGAGCGGTGTGGGGTTGAACTCCTGGTGGGCACCGGCCGGCACAACTCACCCGGAGAGGAGGGGCTGGGGGCTGGGGGCGGGGCCGTTGGGCAGGCTGCCGATGCCGCTGGAGGCATTGTGGGTGGAGCGATCAGGGTAGCTGAGGCACAGGCTCTGCGGCCTCGCGTAGTAGAACGGTGTGGAGTGGGCGTCGCGCGGCAGCGCCTGGGCAAACAGGCCACCGTAGCTGCACACCTGCAGCAAGGAGACAGGAGCGCTCAGCTAGGCCATCTAGTGGCGGCTAGGTCCCACTGCACGGCCGCAACAGTGCGCTACATCAGGTGTAATGGGTGTAGTAGGTATAGAGCTGATCTCGTGGGTAATCTGTAGATACCGAAATGCATTACAGTGTGGCGGAACTTCAGGTGTGACTGCTCTTCCGAAGGACAGTCTGCTTAGAAAAGGACACTTTCGATTTTGTATTCATTTTCAGACCAATCAGAATGATCTACCTTGACTTCCTTCCCAAGCCAATCAGAAGGACTATAAACAAACTACGACTAATGAACTATACAACCAAGTCCAGTTGTTCGGAATCACTAAATATAGGCCAGTGTTACCCACGACACCATTAAAGTGCTGAGGTGCCTTTGAAAATGGGAGTTATGGCAGATAAACTAAGTACCCGACTGGAGGGTTTCCTGGAGTCCTCGCACAGGCTCAGTAGCAGGTACAAGATGGACCATCTATACTTCAGCACCCCCTGTAACATGGCAGACACAGAACATCACCAAAATCACAAATGGGGAAGCGTGGCGTTCCGGTCCGGGACTCCGCACATCCTGCGCGTGACATTGCGCAGACCCGTGTAGACAAACATGGATTACTACTAGATTTAAATATAGCGAAAGCCCTGCTGCACAGACTTAATATAACCCACCGCTACACCAAACCTGAGAGGAAACCAGCTGACTAAACATGGAAACACATACAGGGGAAATGTATATAAACATAAATAAAGTTGTAAATATCTTGTGCATAAATATCCTTCGGATGCCAAGCTGAGCTGCAGCGGTCCAGAAAACTGACCTGCGTCTGGAGCTTCCGGTGGAGCTCAGAGAAAAGAGCAGCGTCTGCCTCTCGTCTCTGCTTCAGCACTGCAAGAACAGGCAGACGAGCAAGCAGACAGACAGACAGGCAGGCAGGCAGACAGACAGGCAGACTTCATTACAAGTGCGTGTCAGAGTGAGGCAGATATATACTTCGTTTACATGGATCAAGGGGGTCGGAAAGTGTGCGGATGTTATTAGACGTCAGGCCCACTTGACCTTCAAACGGTTGGAATAATCTGGGCACCAGCCACCAACTCGACACCACGATGTCCATCAAGCTACAAATGTCAAAAAAATGAAGTATGTGTAGAATGCTGTGTGCAGCGGTTTACCTCTGCCCTCGCACTCCTAGGCAGACATAGATAGACAGAGAAGGCTACAACCCTCTAAGCACTCACATTCCTTTTTGATCTTTTCGGACACCAGGAACTCGTCTCGCTCGATGGTGGGCGCGTAGTTGCTCCCGATCACCCGCACGGCATACTGGAACTGGTGTGCCACATCAGCTGAGAAGAGAAGGCCACTGGGTTCAGTGCGAGCATGCCGCGTGTCCTAACGCAGTGACCACTGTACCTCTGCTCAGCAGCAATCTCCTAAATGCATCCCGTCTGTGGAGAGGGGGGCTCAGTATGAAAGCTAGATGCTTTGTCCTATGAACAGATATAGGTAATGCAATGAATACTGCATACTATAAATTTTAGATTAAGCTCCATATGCAGACTATGATGATCCATAAAGCATTTATCCAGTAGCTTTTACCTGATTTGCTGCCCAGATGGAGACACGGGTCATATTACCCAAGGCCAAGAGAGTTTTGCTTGCATAAGTCTCGGCATGAATTAGTTTAACGCTGACATACAATAGCCTAAATGACAGCGAAGCCTTTCTGAATTCAAAATGACTACGGTCAACGTAACCATCTAGCTATCGAGCTCTAATCCTGCGGAACACAGGCCACTTCGAGACGCGGTACCGGCGTCTGGCCGGGGCGACCTGAATAACAGCCGCACTGATCCAAGGAGAGCAGCCTAGAAAACCCAAGACGGCATCCAAAGCGCAACGTAGCCAGTTATATTTAAACGGAAACATGGAATCGCTGTGACTCTGGGTGGTCTGTACGGCTAAAGTAAACGACCGATCCCATCTCGTCTGTGCTCGACTCTCGCTGTCCACCAACACCAGCTTAGACAAGCGAGTGCCGCTGGCCGTCTGGCTAGTCATTACCAGTCCTCTCCCTATATATGTATGTATGTATGTATGTATGTATGTACACACACACACACACACACACACACACACACACACACACACACACACACACACACACACACACACACACACACACACACACACACACACACACACATCCTGTCGTCCTCGTTACCTTCACTCTTGCCTGTTATCCTGCAGCACAGACTCTGCAGCAGTACGTTGGGAGATTTCTGATCCAGGGCCGCCATCGTGCCTTCCGCTTTGGGGGGGTGGTTTAAAAACGTGGTTGGCGGGGCTCGGGTCGCTTATTTCTAACCACTCTCGTTATCCCTCCGTCGGATCGCGACTTCTGGCAACAGCGCCATTTTACCAGAACCCGCCGAAAGCGTTACGGGGTGGGAAATGTGGCGGAAAAAAAGCAAGGGACGGAATGAAAATATGTCCCACTGTAACGCGAATGTCCGCGAAAGGTTCCGGTTCTACTGTTCCCATTTCAACGCAAATGGAATTTATACAGAGAAGAATAAGGCAGAAAATAGAGAACAATTATTGAACTATTTAAAAAACAAGTTCACAATATTTTAATCCAGAAAATATAGAGTAGTTTGAAAATAGAAGTACATTTGGGGATTATTTTTAAATTACATCAATCAGTATACATAATTCCAAGGTTTTGCTTTCACGAGAATTCTTTTTCAGCGTTTCAAGAGAATTTTTCTTCATGATCATTTCCAAACGCATATTATGCTAGATTCTCAAACTATATCAGAACCAATCACTGGGGCGTGATATTGAACAATCTTTTTTGTAAATATATTTCACGAGGTTATACTGGGGTGCTTCACGGCCTTATTAATATTTACGTCTATTGACAAGCGATCGATCAGGCTGACTTGAAGTGGGCGGGTGTGCGCAAGCGCCGAGGGCGCCCGTGACGTGTTGCGCTGTGGCTCCAGCGGAGAGTGGAGAGACCGAGCACGGCGGAGAGTGGAGAGAGACCGGCGCCGACACGGGAGAGACCGGGCACGGCGGAGACTGGAGAGACCGAGCACAGCAACACTTGGACAGGAATCAAGTAGCCTTAAACATTAGAGCAAAACCCGTCAAAAACCAGGGCTTCCTTTGAAGACTCAACTACGGCACATGTATGAAACCGAATCCCGAGATATGAGGACATTTGGGCGCATCGCCACCTTGTTCATTGTGACTGGAGACGATTAAATAGTGAAAATCACAATAGCCGTGCAGGACTGTCCCTTGTCAGTCCTAGAGGCAGACCGCCACTCAGACAGTCATGGATCTGAGAGTAGACGGAGGAATCAGCTAGCGCTGCACTGCCGCCTGACCCAAGGAGACAACCGAGACAAGACCACCGGGACCCCGTCGAGAATGGATCTGGGCACGGTTCGGGACCTTATCAGCCGATATGTGAGTAACCTACACACTACGTGTTGGCGCGTCGCTCCCGGGAGTTTTTTTTTTCTTCTTAATTACAGCCGAGCAACTTGTTGGTCTGATTTCCTCCGTTAAAGAAATGTACAGTGCTGTTAACGGAGTCGTACCGACGCTTATGGTTGTACGATCGCCTGTAGTCGGCAGCTACGGAACGAAATGCTCGTATAGGAGCAAGTATTGCTGTTCGGGTTTTTGTTGTTGTTGTGGTGGTTTTGTTTTTGCTGCGAATGCAACAAAAACCAAATGTTTGTTGGCGTAAGTGCAGTGGTGTTGCTGTTAAAATAAGACCGGTATTTTTGAAGCCGGCCACCTGCCTGTCATGGCATGACTGCGAATCCTCCGTTTTAATGTCCCTGGCCACTGCGAGATCCAGTTGCATTTGAAACGTAGCCACTTGCTAAAGCAGGTTTACGCCCTTTAAACCTGGAAACCAGACCGACTGAGTTAGCCAGCTATATTTTTTCTTCCTGACCAAGGAAGGAGAACACACACACGTCCCATCTTGCGACCTTTTTTTATTCACTTGCAGTAAGTTAGCTGTTCAAACCTGCCCATGAAAAAAACCCATGCCTCTCGCCGCTGGCAGGCGCCCATGGCCTCATCACTGCACAAGTGCAGATAGACAAAGTGGAGAATGTGAGTGTGTTACAACAGGTACGCTGTTGTTCCCAGATAATCAGTTTACAAGCGTCCGCTAAGCGCACTGCATGCCGGCGTTTTCGAGGTGGTGAACCTAGAAAAGAACAACAAAACCACAACTCAAGTGCAAATCTTAATTCGTGTGCAGTGTTCTTCGACACCACGGCCCCTTGAGTCGGTAGGCTGAGTTATTTAAGGCCTTAAAAACACCAGTGGGTTACCTTTTAAATGTCACCACTTGACCGTTTTACGCATTACACTACGGACAGGCGGATGGCAGTGAGATACGCATGAGTTTACTCTATAGTAAATGAACTGGATGTGTAATAGCCAGCTGATTAGAACAGGAATAGTACCTAAGTCGCTCTTTATACGGGCTTGCTGTGCGTCCATTCGGGAGGTTACTGCATGTCACGGACTCGGTAGGGTCTTATGTAGATTATGTAGTTTAATGCGTGTTAAAGCGGCAGGGAAATCGGCCCTAATTGAATTAAATAGTGTGGCTGGATTTTTTGTGAACAAGCACTCTGTAAGCGGTTCTGTGGATTATAAATGGACAAATTGTCATCAGTTTACCTACAGTGTCCGCAGTAGGACTATAGTCTGTATGATAATTTAGGGACTTTAGGCTACATTGTGTTGCAGCAGGTGTAAACACTGTGGTGGTTGCATTTAAATAGCATAGAACTGATTTATATTTACCTTGTACGTGCCAGATAAGTTAGCCAGTTTGTTTTTGGCTCGAGGCTTAGGTATATCAGTATAAAGTTTATATGGCGCTCGACCCTGAATTAACTCTGACTGCTTTACTGACACGCAACCCTTCCAACAACTCTAAAGTCCATTTATAAATAATTCCCGTTGAATGCTCCAAACTCCGGGTGCCTGGTTCCTCAACCAAACAAATTTATGCACAGTGCAGATAAAAACACCGTTTGCGGTTCTTTATCTTTACACTCCCAGTTATATTTTCCCGTCCGTGACTCTTTTTCCCAGCAAGCTCACGCGTTTCCCCTAAGGTCCTTCAGAAGTGGGCAAAGCGGGATTTTTATCCGTTTGCACGGCCGTCTTTGTGTTCGTGACAGACAGACACGCTGGCAGAAGTTGTACATTTTACTGGTGGCTGTCCGACAGCAAGCGCGCGGATGAGGGTCTGGCGCGCGAGAGAGGAGAGGGGCCCTGGGACATCTCGTTTCCTGTTTACGTTTGAGCTAAACAAAAATGCTTTTTTATGGGAAGATACTTTGATTCAGTCAGCAAATCCGGTAAAAATGTGTTTTTAGATATATATTTTTTTTCATTTTAATATTATTTTTTTCAATAAAACGAATTTGTGAAGAGGTTCACCAAAATACTAGAAGAAAAGAAGTATGAGCACTTACTTTGTACCCATTACCCTGTTTGCTAAGAGGACCTTACTGTGTGTGGATGTGTGTGTGTGTGCGTGTGTGTGTGTGTGTGTGTGTGCGTGTATATTGCCTTTGAAAAGCCTCTCTCCACTTCGCTGCTCTTAGATCTAAAGTGCAGTAATGCAGGTTGGCACAGCTACAGGACGGTGTCAGTGGACAGGGGGAATGAGAGAGCGCGTGTGCAAGAAGAGACAGAGTGGCGCAGAGATGACAGGAGATGGATGGAGAGAAGAGGGACCTGTGGGAGTGCAGGGCTGGGGGTGGGGCTTGGAGGTTGCCTAGGAACCACATGTGCATACTAATGGTTCTGACAAGGCAGAGGAAGCGGTGTTTCGGTTCCACGTACATTCGGTTTCAGTACTGCTCCAGCACTTCTGAAGCCATTCAGTGTTTGTGACTACATGTACAGGAACCATAGTTTAAAAAAACAAAACCACAACAACTGAAAACCTCCAGTTCTAATCATTTACCCCCTTTTGTTACAGGCTCTTAAAACCACTCCACCCCCTCCGTACGGCACCGCTCCCTCGAGGCATCTGTAAACGTAACCCTGTGTTTGTGCACATCCTGTGGCTCCTGTGTCTTGTGGTCTAGCTAATGGTCCGTTCCTAATTGCAAACACTCAGAGGCCCAATGTTGAGAGAAATTTAGCTGTCAGTGCGTGCGCTGGAGTATACACGTACTCTAATGACGCAGGGATTGTTCTTTAAAACAATCTCTGTGTTCGTCCACCTGTCAGAACAGTTTATTTTAGCCACCGGCCCTTAAATCATAAGTCACGGCGCCTCGAAGCATTCGGAGGTGATGGCCCACCCTCCGCGCTCCCTGACGGTCTTCACCACTCAGCCTGGACGAGCTGAAGAGCGCCGGAGCTCTACTTGGACAGTTCGCTCGACCACTTCGAAACGACGCACGGTTCAAGGAGCGACCAATCCGAAGGGTGATCCTCCTCACGCACCCCAGCTGCCGTTCCCCCGTCTCGCTCTTTATCCCTCTATCCCCTCTCTACTCTTCCTTTCGTCTCACGTTTCCTTCCCCGTCACGCCACGAACCTTTAATAAGCTCCAGTTCCGCCGACCCATCCCTGCATGTGCTGCCCACCAGTTTGTTCTTGCCGCCGGTCAATAAATCGACACATGGGCCCTCCTTCGGGGTGGGGTCCGCCGGCTTCGGCAGGCCGGAACAAGCCGTCCGGGAAAACAAGTGGGGCACTGTAATTAATAGTATTGACATTTGTCAGGGCCAGGAGGAAGGGCAAGATTAATGGATGAAGAGAAATGGCAAAGGGGGACCATCGCGGGAGAGGTGGAGGAAATCGTTACGGTTCGTGATAAATTCATACTAGCGCGCTTGCTGTGGGAAGAAGATCTTCCAGAGTTTTCTTTCTCTCCCCCCCTTCTCGCCGTTCTGGAGTCGCCGGCGGTTTCCCTGACGACGGGAACGGGGAGGCGATGCCCGCTCGCCGCGAGCTTGCTGACTAATCATTGGCGCCGGACAGGAAGTAGCGCGCCCGCCTGTTTCCTCTCCCCGCGAGAGAACCCTAATCGCATGCGCTGCGGTGGAGGGTTGGAGATGCTTCCCGGGAACCGGCGAGGGACCCACAGCTAATGGCCACGCCGACTGAGGATTTTGCGTAACGAGTCAGACGAGAGCAAGAAAAGTGTTCACTTTTTATTACAATTACTCTTCATCTGATTGTCATACACAATAGGATATGGCCAATTAAGATCATTATTCCTTTACAAAGAAGGCTGCGTATGAATCCAGATGGGCCATTTCTCAGGGGCCTAGGGCTACACAATTAGGTGCAATCCTGGCTTCTGTCCTTAGTATTTAATTGCTTGGGATGTGCTGCACTGTTGGATTATTTTTATAATCTCCTGACGGTATTATAGTTGCTATCGAATAGGCATCAGTTTATGGATTACATAATGCGATGTTTAGAAGAAAGTCAGCTGGCCACGTCGGCGCCTTCACAAGATGAGTTTTAACCGAGGGGGGTTATCACTTTTGCAGCGAGATGGAAAGTGCATGTCGGGTCATCCTGTTGCACATGCAGATCAGGAGTTGGGTTACGCGCAGAGAGGGCGGGGCAGCAGAGTGGGGGGCGGAGCCAACGGAGGGAGCCGACGCAATGACGCGAAAGGTAACGCATCAGAAGGATTCTGGTGTGTGTGTGTGTGATGCACATGCGCACACACGCACATGCGCACACACGCACACGCACACACACACACACGCACACTGGGCCCATGTCCACAGAAGGACTGGCCCGAGATCCAAAGTTGTGTGTGAGTGTGTGTGTGTGTGTGTGAGTGTGTGAGTGTGTGTGTGAGTGTGTGAGTGTGTGTGTGTGTGTGTGTGTGTGTGAGTGTGTGTGTGTGAGTGTGTGTGTGAGTGTGTGTGTGAGTGTGTGTGTGTGTGTGTGTGTGTGTGTGTGTGTGTGTGTGCACGAGACAGTGAGTGAGTGAACTGCCCCGCAGCACTGTGTGCATGGAGGTGGGCTGAGGACACGCCGTAACCCAAATATCTCACGCTGTCTGGGCCTGCCATCACTCTGCCACGTGTGTGTGTGTGTGTGTGTATAAAATATCTGTGAAGAAGATTAAGTGGCATAACTGAAGTGTACTGTAGTAAAAAAAAAAGTAGAGGTAGTCAAATGGTTGTTATTATTTTCCATCTGTTCGACACACAGCACAGAGTTTGAGTTCCTTTTTCCCCCTACTTGGGAGCACACCAGAGGGGTTGCGACCGGCCAGCCCACCTTCCCCGTTCAGCCACATTTCCTTTCAGGAGCAGTGATAGGACAATCAGCTGTCAGTCAAAGCCCCAGCCCTAAGGGATTGTTCGAAGGTGGCGTCACGAGGCTCCAGTAGCCTGGGCGTCTGGGAACGAAGTTCTAACAATGGTCTTTAGAGAAAGGTGATGTAATACTGGTCTGACTGGCTGGCTGTGTGGCAGTTACATAAGGGCTCATTCAAGCGAAGCACAAATTCATTTTTGATTAAAAAATAAATAAATAAACAAAATCAACGAACCAAACAAGGCGCATTGTTGAGGGTGATATTGCCAGGGTTTTGTTCTTCGGTTAATGACCCCTGTGTTTAAATATGAGAGTATGTTTACTGCCAGGCGTCCAGTGCCCCTTGTGACTTCTAATCACAATCCATTTTTTACGGTCCAGTGTGGGCTAATTTGGGGAAAATGCCTAATTGTGTGGGTTTTTTTTTTTTTCTGAACAGTGTTACGATTGTGATTAAGCACACAGGCATCACGTGGTATCAAACATCTGCCAGACATAATTACCAACTTCACTTTTTCTTACCTGGACAGAAGAAGCTGACAAGACGCAGTTGCTGTGACCGTTTATTTAGGCAATAAAACAATAAATAATACTTAGAAAACTTTTAAAACAAAAGTTTTAACTTAGCTTTACAAAATAGAAATTTGTCAAGAACGTTAATGGCAACATTAATATAACGAGTTTTGTGTTAACCGTGCTAACGAGTTTGTTACAAAGCATTAATAATGAGTTGTAGCTAGAGCTTAGGCTGTCCCGCGTTCTGAAGCATGCGTCCTGATGTAGTGTGGCATGACACAGCCAGAGAGAAGCCACTGCTCCAGTCCTGTAGGGCCAATCCCGTTCGCTTGGGCTTCTTGACTGAAAAGGGACGTGTCGAAGGAAGGATGGGAAAATCAGGAATTCCCATTTGTCACACAGGGTGCTACCAAGCGTCTTCAGGGTGTTACCGAGCCTCTTCAGGGTGTTACGGCAGTAGGGTGGTACAATATGCCATTAACATTCACATTCTCACCTCTTTGTGTTTAGAGTTCAGCACACCTTTACGTTCTACCGCCCAAAGCTGCCATCTGTAAATATGAACTGTGACTTATAACATAAATGAGAATTTGCAAATCTATTTGTGTTTATAAGTACTCATCTCAGCCTGAATCGACACACAGTGCATGTCACAAATGTAACAAGGGCTACCGAAAGTATGTATGTTGAAATCTTACAAATACATCGGGCCATCTTGGTGTGTACACTCACCCAGCACCACTGTTGGCATGCCGCCGTTTCTTTGAGGGGCGAGAGGCTGAAACTATGCTGGATTTGCTGGATTTTCAGGTACACACGCAGTGTGTGAAAACCTGGTCAGTAAGTAGTCGCCTGGTTACGTGGCTAGTGAGTCAGGGATTGCCCCACCTAATGCAGTAATTATACTGCACTTAAGGATCATGCGTTTGATGTTACAGCTTTACAAGTGAGGAACATTCCATCACACCTGTCCGGTAGAGATGCACGTGGCCATTATGGTATTTCTGAGGTTTCCTGGAATGTCATCCACTTTGCTTTTTCCATTCGGCCTACGACGAAGGAACAGCTCTAAAGCCAATAGACTACGGTTGTGTTTTTCCTTTAAAAGGATTGGGAGGTGTGTGTGTGGGGGTGGGGGCGGTGAATCATGTGACAAAGAAATTGCTGGGAGGAGTTAGGAGTTAGCAGCCGGTCAAGGCTTCTCAGACGACGGCGTAAATTCAGAGAGAGATATGAGGGATACGAAGCAGAGGAGCATACACAGCAGGGCAAGGAGGGGCGGAGCCTCGTCCTGGCTGTGGGGGTGGGGGGCGGAGCCTCGTCCTGGCTGTGGGGGCGGAGCCTCGTCCTGGCTGTGGGGGCGGGGGGCGGAGCCTCGGCCTGGCTGTGGGGGCGGGGGCGGAGCCTCGGCCTGGCTGTGGGGCGGAGCCTCTGTCTAGCTGTGGAGGACAAGCGGAGTGGTTTGCGTGCTTGTGTAACTGTACTCATTAAAAAGCGCATCTGCCCTTTCTGCTTCTCCTTTTCCTTCTCTGAAGTGTAACGCACAAGGTCTGGGGCGAGCGTTTACATCGTGTTATGTCACGCTTTATCTTTTCGATACGTTTCATGTTTTAAGGAGAGCAGTAACTAGCCGAGGAAACTCGTCCAGTGAAACGGGAGGGTTTCCTTCACCCCCTTTCCATTCTATTTTTTGGAACGCCGCATTTGTCGTCCCAAGACCGCGAAGCCGAGTTCAGCGATTCTGTTTGCTCCCAGGGCCATGCGCCGCCTCCCGGCAGTGGAACCTTTCAGCAAAGCCGTCGTATCGGTTTGGAGGCGAGTGTTTGTCCCAGTTCATGCAAACTCTCTCCCACGTCTCACTTCAAACTCTGACCCCACCAACCGCACGTCCCAGGAACCCGTGCGCCATCTACGTTCGCTCGTGATGCGCCCGACCCGCCAGCGGGAGGGGCAGAGGATGGGCCATGTTCCGGATAACACTCAATTTTCATTCCCCTGTGTCACAGAAGAGGTGGGCGAGAGGTCAGCGATTTCATATTCAGTTTTAGTTGCGTTTCAGGACACGGGAGGATACCGCCCAGATAGGGTGACAGAACGCAGGGTTTCCAAGGACATTTTAGCGGGGAAGCGAGGCACAAACGACCGTTTTACTGCAAAATGCCAGCACACAGAATGACAGCCCAAGGGACCCAATGGCGTGATGTCATTTCTGGAATGCTAAATGGACGGTGTATCATTGGTTTCTACATTTTTCCGGGGAACATTTCCTAAAGACTGAACTCATGACCCTGAGCATTTAAGGGGATGTACCGTACTGATATGACACCGGCATGCTTTGAATTGTCACCCGCCAAAGAAATGTCACATGCGTAATATTCACTTGCACATCATCATGCAAGTCGGGTTACCACTCTCGGGGCGTCTGGTTTCTCCCTTCCCGTGCATGTGCCTTCGTCTGGCACCCGGGCAACCCTTGGGGCTGACGCAGGGCTCCAAGTTTTGTTTACTCAGGAAAAGCTGCCGGCAGCCGATTGGAGGCGGCCTGTCGGAGCGTGGCGGAGCGGGCGTCGGCTCGCCGAGAATTGTGGAACCGCTGTGGAACTGTTCGAGGGCCGGCCTCCGAGCCACCGAGCGTGCGCCGGCTGACTCGATGACTATGCAAATAGAACGCAGCCCTAATTGTGTAAATTTAGAGCAGTGACCGCCTTCCCCCTCTCAGGGAGCGCAGAAGAATCCTGACTAGGCTTTTTTTCCCTTTTCGTGGAGCCACCTTGACATTGTCCTAATTGTTTGTTTTATATTTAGAATGTGGAATGATCTATACCCCCAGCACACACACACACACACACACACACACCTACACTTGTGCTTCGGCTTTTTGACGGCCCTATTTCAGGAGATATTGTGGCGGGAGCAGCAAGGAGGCGTCTGACTGCTGGAGATAACGCCACATACGCCCTCGAGAGGGTTGCCTCTGCTTAGCTCCTCCCACAACACTCCTGATTCAGGCGTTTGCCACGGATGCTGTATAGGGGCTGGTGTGTGTTTTGGTGGGTTGGAAAGATAAACAAGGGTACACATGTATTCCCAGTGAGGGGACACACACACACACACAGTTTTACAAGGACATCTCTCACATTAATTACTTTGTGTATCTGTTCTTTGTCTTGTGCTTATCAGACGTTTTCCTGCTGATGTCAGGTCAGCCTTCACACACATATATACATACATACATGAAGATTCAAGGAGTAACTGAAGCGTAATGTAGTGAAAGATATAGGTAGTAAGAAATAGCAGTTAAATACCTGGTTTCCAAAGAAACAGGATGTTACGAATAGAGGTGCTTCATCGGTTGTACAAGAAAAGTGCTACATATACATGCGCACACACACACACTCTCACACACACACTGGTTTTCTTGTTAGGTCTCTTTCAGCTGCTTTGGGCCTACGCATAGCTACAATAGTGAGCTGAGGGTCTGGAATGCTGTAAAGGTGATTACCTTGAGTGGAGATGTCAGCTGACCGTGCCGTAGCGGGGGAGGGGCTGCGGTCACATGACCACGTTGCGCTTCATCACATACACGCTTCAGACAGTGGCCAGGGTGGAGGAACACCACTGAATACACTCGCCACTGTCTTAACGCCTGTGTAGTGATCGTGTTAAGCTGCGGTGTAATTAACAAAAGTATAGCACCACAACATAAAGACCTGCAAAAATACAGAATTATACCAAATATGAGTTTATAATGCCATATATTAATGGTCATGAACAGGACTAAATTCACCACCCTTATACACTTCTGCATTTGCTGTTTCCAGTGCTGCCTGTGCAGAATTCACTTACCCCGTGCGAGTCTTTGCCGGAAGGTTCGGTCATTGTCGCTTTTCCGCAGCACCGGAGAGTAACGAAGGTAATGGGTAGCTGTTACACGACTGCTGATCACAGAACGCAGTCATCAGCCTGATTGATTCCCTTGGGAGTCCGTGTATGCGTGTGTGTGTGTGTGTGTGTGTGTGTGTGTGTGTGTGTGTGTGTGTGTGTGTGTGTGTGTGTGTGTCCCAAAGTGAACAGGCAACCCACAGAGCTGGAGTTCACACGTCCCACTCACACGCCAACAGGGGGAAACCAAGGGCTCTCGCATGCCCGTGTACGGCCCGGCCTGGTGGTACCGGACCTCCTTTAGATCACAGGCCTCGGATCGGGTCTTCCGCCAACGAGAGCGGACGCGAGGCATACAGCGACCCAGTTTCCGCCAGTGAATTTCAGAAATGAAGCAAACTGCAAACAAGGTGGCTACCCAAGTTAAGCCAAGCATCCGACCGGTTACCCGCAAGGCTGCGTGCTCTCATGGTCTAATAATCAAGCATTCGGAGATCTTTCTTTTTATCCGTTCTACTGGAACATAAAGCGCGGCGCTCTGAAGTTCAGCCACGGCACTGTGACCCGATCCCGACGCGCTCTCTGTTCTCCTACGCCCGATCCAAACGAAGTGTCTGGTAACGAACAGTCGCTGCTTCTCCTGATTTGCATCCATTTATCGTTCGCCGGCAGACTGAGAAGACACACCTGGCTGCTTAATGGGCGAACTAACGAAGAGCTAAACGCTCGATTGCTCCCCCATGCCGGCTAGATCAGTTAATCGCCCGTGAGATCCAAGCCATGGATGGACTCGTGTCACTGCCACGGAGAACGACGGCGAGGACGGCATGCGCCAGCACGGCATTCCGTAGCCTTTTTTCGAGCGCTGCCGGCTTCTCCGCTTCCGGCCTCTGCCTCTTCTCCTTGCCTTTATTGTCCCGGAGCGCCGGGTGGAGAAAATACGATTGTCGGGGTTCTCGTGGCGATGGTGTGTCTAGCAATGTCGCACTGTGTTCGTCACTACTACTACGGGGCGCAGACACTTCCGAGGCGCTCGCTCTCTCTCTCTCTCGCTCACTCTCTCTCTCGGCTTGCCGCTCCATTTACATCACGGTTGTAAAAACCCCACTGCTGCCAAATCCCTATCAGGCCGACAGCTGACGGCTGCCTGCGAAGACCTAGAGCGTTCCCGTGGGCCCTTGCCGCTCCTGGGTAACGGCTGTGAGACTAGGCCTACACCCACGGGAACGGTGGAGGAAAGCCAGCCAGCACCAGTAAACCCACTGTTAGTGCACGTCTCCGGGCAGTCGCCGTGGTGGGCTTCAAGTCAACAGGTGTCTGCTTTGCCCACTGTAACCAGGCGTTTGCTACAGGTACGGTACGGCAGATGGAGATTCGGCTGCATCTCCGAACCGGAAGAAGAAAGGAAGGAAGGAGCGGAAAAAGAAAGCCAGCCGGGCCGGAGAGGTACCTCCTCAGAACCGGCACGCCGGGTGGCCCAGGGAAGCCTGGAGAACAATAGGTGCAACTCGACGTGTTGAGAGGTGTAAGGTTGCAGGTCCACGAGGTGCTGGTACTGTCTCCCACTCCACCGGGCCTGCGGAGGGTACTGCTAATCATAAAGGGCCTGGGTCCTTCCTCCCCGCAGAGCTCTCCGAGGGTCGGTGATTCACAGCGGGGCGGCGACCACGGCACGTCGTCACCGTCCTCGGAAATCTTGGGTGGAAACGGCCGTTTTTATTCCCTCCTCACCAAGTACTTTAATAACGTGTTCCATTTTTAACTCGAGCTTTTTCGATCTGACAGTGATGAATAGGGTCTTATGTTAGAATAAACAGAATTACTTGGGCGAGAGTTGGAGATACCTGCTGGTCACACCAGTGTAGTGTGTAACAGGGAAAAGCTTTTCTTGTTCTTCTGTAAAAAAAAAATAAAATACATTTTTAAAATAAAATATAATAATAATAATAATAACGGATATGATGCCACAGGGAGCCCTCTGAACTGCTCCCAACTCGGTTCATTCAACCCAACAAACCGAGCATAAGGTCCACGCTGACCTCGGAAGCGAGAGATTAGAAGCCGGGCACGTTGAAGGTCTTCCGTAGTTGGAGCGCAGAGTGACCGGTGAGGTGGGTGGTCTGCTCAGTGATTAGTGCCAGCGTGGGTTTATTTATCGTTTAAAAGATTTTTCTTTGGTGTAATCTGGCTAGCTCCTTTATGATCAGCGGTTTACACCTTGGCAGTCGGACAGGGCCGTCCTGTACCGGCGGGGCAGTGGTCGGTAGCCCGTGTGCGACACGCCGCCTGACGTTCTGTCTGGCACGTCGGAGCATGCGCAAAAAAACGCGCGCGTCAGAGAGCGCGCCCGCGGGCCCCGCTCGGGCCTCCACCAGAAGCTTCACCGCGAAGGGCGACGGCCCACAAAATCGGAACCATCAGTCACACAGTCACACGGGGGCCATCCGCGGGCAAAGACATAAAACGCAGAGCGGTCACTGATGAAGAGTGGGGCTCAGATCAGTTAAACCTCGAGTAACGGGCACAGGGTGAAGTTGGAACTGGGGTTCGGACACGGCAGCATTATTAATAGTGGTGCATCTTGCAAAACAGAACTTAAATGTCTCCATCCCCGGCTGTAAGGAGGGGGGGGGACGCGAATATGCGAATGTCTGGAGAATGAAAAGCGGCGCTCTTGCGTGGTTTTCTCTCTCCGGAAGCCTCGATCGCGCGTGAAAGGAGGAGTCAGCGGCGGAGACGTGCGCGCGCTCGTGGGAACTCCCGGACAAAGGCCGCAAATCTCCGCTTGACCCGCTTGGGAAGTGGAGCGGAGACTCCATTAGTGAGGACGATAGCAGGGACCGGGCCGAGGCGCCTGAAAAGGGAACCCGAGGACACCGGATCAGCGAGTCCAGATTCGGATTAGCCCGTAAGCAGTTCTGAACGCAGGCGGCCCGCCGATAGCAGCCGAAGCGGTGCAGCGGCTCGAGAATGTGCCACTGTTGTTCGGTGCTCCTTTCATTTTCTAGCGAGTTACGTGACAATTATGCCACCCTGCCCAGATATAATTATAATAATAATAATAATAATAATAATAATAATAATAATAATAATAATAATTATTATTATTATTATTACTATTAGTGAACATCCTGGAATGTTTGCTTGGAATACAGACACTTGGGAATATTCCTTAACGCTCCGTGTTCCCTGTCGGGGAATATGTACTTGCATGTAGTGGTATGCTACTCCTTGCTCAGTTTGTGTATATATAAAGTGTGGTGGATTAGCCAAAGACGTTTGATTGGGCGAAGCTGAACTGAGCTGTAAAAAAAGCACATGCCCAAGGCGAGCCAGAACATGACTCAATTAGAGTCCCAGCCACAGGTCTAGAATTCCTAATAAAGCTCCGGCACCGCTCACACCTAGAGTGAGAACTTCTAGAAGCCTTATTATCTATAATAACTCAACGGGTGCCGAGTCTACCTCAGGCTGTTCGGCACACCGTTTTCCCCCTTAGTCAGCTGTTATTTTGGAGCCGAGCCCTCTTAAAATGCACGAAGTGTGAACAAACAGGAAGGATTCACAACCCGGCCGTGTGCAGACTGGACGTGAACGGAGGGCCCGCGGTGCCGCCGGCTGTTCTCTCCTCTCGGATAAACGCGTCCTGCGACGGCGATGTTTATTCCATTCGAGACGGGTGAAGCGGCAAACCACTGCGAACAGGAAGTCGTCAAAGAGAAGCGCTGAAGTGAGCGGCACAGCGCACGGAGTGTAAGCACACGGGCGAGTGCACGAGAGAGCAAAAGAACGAGCGGACCGACCCGAGAACAAGGGAGGCACGAACAGGGAAACCGGAGGGGACGAGGTTCAAGCCCCCAGAGCCAGGGAAATCAAACTGCTGACGTAGGCTCCGCCTTCATAGGGAGAACCTCCTCCTCAGCAGTCAAGCACTCGCAGCTGCAACGGGACCAGCCCCCCGCCACACCGACCACTAAACAAACCGGCCCCGGCCCCCGGCCCGCCTCCTTTCGCACTTGGCCTCCGCCGGCTGAAGGTAGCATCACTAACGCGTGGCCGAAAGGGAATGAGTGAAGCGATACGTAACCCGCTGATGGTCGTCGGTGTCCGCCCACCGTAGTCTGGGGGAAGAGACCTCTAAACGATGTGTATCGGATTTGTGAAATTTAACACGATATGGACGTCCACGCGGCCAAAAACAAAGGTCGCGAGAGTAGGCCACGTCAACCCCGCCCCCTCCAGTGTGGCCCCATGGGACATCGGCTGTGGAGGTGCTGCGCTCCACGGCTGGCTCCTTAAAACCGTTATTTTTGATTAAAAATATATAATATCGATATTAGCTCGAAAGCAGACGTGCGGGAATTGGGGAGAGGGCTTGTAACAGCAGGTGAGACAGGTCAGTAAACAGGCTTCTAGTTAACAGCCACTAACATTCACTCAGGCAGCGAGCGTTAATGTCCACTCATCGAAATGGAAAAAAAGGCAAACAAACCACAAGAAATAAATCCAGTGGTCCAGTGGGAAGCAGCAGCAGAGCACGTAGTGTACCCCCTCGCAAAGAGGAACCGAGGTGGTCCTCTCTTCACACAATACAGCCCAACCGTCGTATCTGTCCATGCCCCCGTTACTATGGAAATGAGCTTTCAAACTTAACCTGCAAGCACCCATGTGGCTAAATGCTCAGTTGTTTACTAGTGAAAATGTCTATTTTATTTTAGAACTGAATGTTTTCTCAGCATGGTCCGATCTCGGTGTTGAAAGGCTTTGAGATCTCTATTTTAACAATGACTTAGCAGGTTCAGGCAATACTCAGTTAAATATGGTCTCCCCAGACAGATCCGAAGCTACGTCAGCAGCGCGGAGCCCCGATTCTCTGGGGTCGAGTGCGCACCTCGTCCGTGCACGCTCCACTTAGTCTCTCTCAGTGTCTGCTTGCTCGTATGGCTTATTGGACCAAAGCAGAATCAATGCACTCTCAGAATCAAGCAACCAGACCCTTTTCACTGCTTTGGGATTCTGCACTATAACTGACCAAAATGAACAAGTCACGTCATTTCCCAGAAGACTGTTTTGGCTCAGATGGAAATCCTCTGTACCCTTCTCCCATGCTTTTGATTAAAGTCACTTAAACTTCATAAAGTTGGAAAAATATGTTGTACTGTTTGTTCTGGTCTGTTTCATACTGTTTTATACTTCTACTAAATAACGTACAAGTGCTATTATTTAGGTAAATACTGATTTATGTTGAAAATCCAGTGAAAAAAGTTATATATATATATATATATATATATATATATATATATATATATATATATATATATATATATATATATATAAAAAAAGAGATCATTGGTGCATCAGGGTCCCTGTATTGGCAAAGCACCTCGTAGAGGTTCTGCTGATCCCAGATCGGCCTTCACAGACGTCCCTGCTGGGGCAAGCGGCAGCTGGCGTTCCCAGCGGGAGGGCGGGGCCCGGCGGCCGTGTCAGGCGACAGAGCCCCGCCCCCGCGCTCCCATTAATTAAAAAGCGGAGGCGGGGCTCGGTCGCCTGACACACCCAGCGGCGGCAGTGAGGGACCTGGCCTCGTCCTTACACACCCAAGCCGCGGCCCGGCCCAGATCGAATTAAAAGCGGAGTCTGCAGGAATGAATAAGGATTATACAAGTGTGACTCTTTTTAAGCTGCTTGTTGGTGTTCCGTGGGCTGGAGAGAGCAGCGCTGAGCGGATCAGAGGGCCGCCGCACCACAGCGCTGGCGCCGGCCCAGTTCAGAAACCAAAGTGTGAATGGGCTTGAGTCGCCGTCGGAATTCTGGTCAGTGTGTCCTGTTCCCAGCCATGTCCGTGAATCTGACTCAAGAGTCAGTGCCATTAGTGCATTAGGGTGTGGCTGTTTGCTGAGTCGTGTTTTGTGCATTAGGGCGCTGTTGTTTTTTTAAGTTGTGATTAGTGCATTGCTGTTTGCTAAGTCATGTTTTGTGCAATAGAGCACTTGTTTTTTAAGTCATGATTAGTGCATTAGTGCATGACTGTTTGTTAAGTCATGTTTAGTGAATTAGAGCACTTGTTTTTTTAAGTCATGATTAGTGCATTAGGGCATGGCTGTTTGCTAAGTCGTGTTTAGTGTATTAGAGCACAGCTGTTTGCAAAGTCATGTTCAGTGCATTAGAGCATGGTTATTTGCTAAGTCACGTTTAGTCGCCGTGCTGTGCTAGCCGAAACGTGTCCACTGGGGTTTTGTCAATGTGTACAAGGTTTTGTGGGAATGTAACGGTTCTCGAGATGACATCAAAACCAGCCAGGTGTTGCATTAGATACAGGCGGTGCTTGGAATATTCAGGCAGCAGCGAAACATGCGCACACAGTACATCCAGGCTTTACACTGTCCGTTGCCAGTACCATATACCTTAATTGTTTATTAAAGGGAAAGTAAGGGAGCGGGCGAGCGAGAGAGAGAGAGAGTGACAGAGAGAGAAAGTGTTGACTCGTTGGGTAACTGGGCTAATTAGAGTTGCCTATGAAAAACCAAACGGGCCGTTTAGTTGGAGGTTAATGACGAACACCTGTGGAAAGCAGGTCAGGGGCCCTCGAGGGACTCCGCCGAGAGTGGGTGTGCCGTCCAATAGCCGCTCACTGCTGGTCTTAACACACACTTACACCCACACACACACAGAGTGTTACAGATTCTGCTGTCTATAGTTAAAGCAGGTATGCAGGTTGGGACTCTTTTGACTGTAGTGTTCAAGCCTAATGCCACTCCCCTGCCGACAGGATTACCACATAACCGTGGGAGCTGGACTGGCATGCGCTTATGGAATGTGTGTGTGTGTGTGTGCGCGTTGTATCCCCAACCTGCTGGAATGTGAGCATTGGGCAGGTGAGGCTGTCCGCACGCTACCCCAAAGCCCCAGAGGAATGACAGCATTACTGAAGGCTCAGAGCGATGGATTTGGATGGATCGGGTGGTGGGTTTCAATAACGAGGGTCATCTCCCCCTCTCTATCCCTCTTTCTCTCTGCCACCTTGTCTCTGACTCTTTTCCTTTTCGTCTAATTGATCTCTTCTTCTCTAAAGTTCTGAGATATCAGGCTTGCACTGTGCTCTGTGTTTCTACAATTTCAAATGTTCTTGGGTTCTCTCTCTCTCTCTCTCTCTCTGTCTGTCTGTTAAACTGTCTGTCGAACATTCTCTCTCTGTATGCCTCTTTGTCTCTTTCTGTCATACCCCAGTCTCTCTCTCTCTCTCTCTCTCTCTCTCTCTCTCTCTCTCTCTCTCTCTCTCTCTCTCTCTCTCTCTCTCTCTCTCTCTCTCTCTCTCTCTCTCTCTCTCTCTCTCTCTCTCTCTCTCTCTCTCTCGCTCCCCACAGTCATGCCCTATATTAACCCCGCTGGCTGACACTCTGTACAGCTTGGCGCGCCGAGCTCACACGGCGCATCACGCGGACGCTGCTTCGGGTCAAAACAAAACACAGACGCCATTTGCTTCTGTGTGAAAAAAAAACAACAACCCGCCATTGAAACGCACGAGGAAATTTTGCCATGTAGGACACATATTGACGTTAGAGTGGCAGGTGGAAAGGCGCACTTTTATGTTCAAGTTGTACGAAAAAGTGCGGTGACCAAAAGTCACGCACGCTGTGTCTAACCCGTGCTTGCGGCCAAACAACCTCAGCGCTGAAGGAACGGGCTCCGTTCACCATCCCAGGCTCTGTTGGAATTCTCATTCCCTCCGATTTACAGTCGAAACCAGGAGACCAGCTGCCATCCCTAGCCAGTGTTTCAGATACTGTGGATTTATTCAGAATGGGCTCCTCTGAATAACAGCAGTGTAACACTTGAGCAGGGTTTTCTGCTTCCAGAATGGCTGTAGCAGAGGCAACTGATTGCGTAACTTGATTGTGAATTTCTGATGGCAGCACAGCTAAAGACAAGCACAACTATACTGTGTGTTTGGGAAAGGTTCCCAGGGTTTTTGCACGACCAACCCTGTGATTAGACTCTGCTGCAGCCCAGTTAGGAGCTGCAGAGGAGCGCAAGGTTTCTCTGTACTAAAAAGCTCAAGGCTGTGACAGATATTCCTTGATATTCCGCCATAAAGACATTCTGATATCAATTAACGCGATACATTTCACATTTATAGCGCAATCTGATAATGCAAACTGATCTACTACATATTCATACTAGGCTGCATACACCAAACTATCAAAAGATGCCAAATGATCATACACACATGTTCGTACAGGCTGGTAGTTCTTTTTTTTTGTCAGCTATATTAATTAATTTTAAAATGTTTGAAAAAAAGGGGTGGAGGTGGTACTGGTAACGTTTACACGAAACGTTACGATTGTTTACGTAAATGCCCAACATAAACCGAAAGAGAACGAAAAGAGGCCGACACAGGTGGACAGGACGGGGAGTAGCCCGGCTTCCGTGGGTCCCCGGCCTGCCTTTAGACTGGATTTTGTGCACATTGAAGCAGCATTAACCTTGTAAACCCTTTATGCAGACATCGTGCAGACTCCCCTAAACCCAGGTGTAAACCAGCGATGCCATGTCCCGATACGCTCGTCCGATTGGCTAACACGGCCTCCGGTTTCCGTCAGACTCGCCGTTTACCGCGCGGGCCCAGTGAAGGAGCTTTCGCGAGTAAGTGTACACTTTACGATAATGGAGCCCGGCTCCGGCCTCGTCAATATTTTATGTGTACAAGCAAAAGCATTGATGTTCCCCAAGTGAGGCAGAGCCTATGAATAACGGTGCGCTAGCAAGCTGATGGCGTCGGGTTACGCCAGAGACGGCAATAAATGGCCAGGAATGCTAAGAGGGAAACGTTAGAAAGTTGAAGGACCAGGATGAATCAAAATTGGTGACTTCCAGCCTCCTGGTGTGTGTTTCAGTCCGGTCTGGCTCTCTTTTCTCTCTGAGAGAAAGGCAAGGCTCTATCGTGAGGAGCCGGGAGTGAGCACGGGAGTGCCGTTTACCTGCGGCTGCTTGGTCTCAGGAGCTTTCTAGCAATTTGGCTGGGTTTATTTAACCTATTGAAATAAATAATTGGGTAAATACCCTCGGCCTGTCTTTGGTCTCACCCGCTGCACCGGTGTTGGTACACCTGAGACGGATGTAACCTAGCTATTAAAGATTAGATATGTAACCTCGCTATTGAAGATTAGATATGTAACCTCGCTATTGAAGATTAGATATGTAACCTCGCTATTGAAGATTAGATATGTAACCTCGCTATTGAAGATTAGATATGTAACCTCGCTATTGAAGATTAGATATATGACCTAGCTATTCAAGATTAGATATGTGACCTGGGCTACAGCTATTCAAGGTTGGGGCATACTGGCCAGCACCCACGCTGGGCAGGATACTGAGATGAGTCATGCACCAGCTCTGTAATTGCTATTGGTGCCTCGACCGAATCGCGGCAGGATGTGTGGGTCGTGTTGCGTTTTGTGCCCGTTATCAGCTGGTGTGCAAACCAGTAAAATGTGGTCTGTTTAGTGCCTGCGCCACAATGGGTGGTAATTTGTCAATACCGCGGCTATTGTTTGATTGATCAAGGTGTCATGTCTCACGAGCAGCGGAGACAGCGTGGTGGAGCGGGTGTAGGCACTCGGGCAACCCTGGTCTGCTGGCGCTATCTGACTTGACAGAGATCAGACCTCTTTGCTGGGGCTCTCTGCCTTTTGCTTGGATCTTACCAAGCAACAAAACATTTGCACCTGTGGCAATTGTTAGTATGGTCCAGAAGACTCTTTAGTTTACATATTATGGGCACACTGGGTGACAGTCACGCAATTAAGCAAATATCCCTAATCCCACAAATCTATAATTCGTCTAATTATGATGTTATGTCCAATCTGATCTCCCTGCTAAGAAATCATGATGTAAAAATAGACACCTGCGTTTGTTTCTGGAATGCAGAAATGTCTATTGATTTCTGTCCCCCATACCTTTCTGTAAATACTCTGTAAGTACACTCTCGTTCTGCAGTCTGGAATCAGGAGTAGCTCTGATTAGTTTTGTTGTCATTTTTGTTTTTAATCAGGAATAGAAAACTGTCCTGAATAGAAAAAGTTTCCTGCGCAACAGCGCAGACTAAAAGTGTGAGTTGAGATGATAAAATGCTCCCAGGGCCTCACGTTATTTAATCCTTACAAGTTTTAAAAGCCCAAACTAAATCAATGAACTACATTTCCATTTTAGAGAGCCATATCTCTGTTCTTTTATTAGGGGTTAATAGATCTGGGCTTCCGTTATTGCACTGTACTGGTCATGCGGGGTTTGGAATACTTTAATGTGAGGGGGTAGCGGGTGTTTCACTTTGGTACTGACTGGGCCGTTCAAACAGCTTGGATCTATCGGTTCTTCATATGGTGTGACGTGCGGTTGCCCGGATACACACGTCAGAAAATTTGCGAATTATTATTACTATTATCTATCTATTTATTTTTATTTTAATTTTTTTAGCATGTCGTCAATCAATGCGGAAATGAGGTTATTGAGCATTACACCCAGAGCAGATCCGTGACTCAAAATCATACAGTGCACTGATCTGAGCTTATTTGCCCTGATCTGGGACCTGAGACGAATGCTCCTCACACGACAAATACAGACAGGGGGCAGAGGAACGTAAGCGCACGTGGCGAAGGCCAGCTCTAAGACTAGCCCCCTGCCTCGTCCGGCTTTTGCGGCGACACCGCTGAGCCGGTGGAGGCTAAACGAGGCCGTGAGATCAACTGTCCGCCCTTATGGATTTTCGTCTTGGCGCTACCCAGCCAAATTGGCTCAGAACCGGCGCTGGCAGGTCTGCATGTGTTTTTTTCCACGACTATTTGCCTGTTTGTGTCTTGGCTGCACAGACTTCAAAATGCTTCCCATGATGAGAAGATTAGGCTTTTTTTTCTTAATTTGTACCCATCTGTCTAGAGCACTTAGCTGTAACTCCTGTTGTTGTAAATGTTCAATAATGCATTTTACTTACTTTGAAGAGGCTATTTGGAATCCAGCCACATTAAGGTCCATGTTTTAGTTTAAAAGAAGTGTTTCTGATAATGCTAACAGTTTTTGACAAACAAGATCCAGCAGGAATCAGCAGAAGCCTATTCATATGAAAAGATTTTTGGTTTGCAGTTCGATATGTTCTGCAACTGCAACCTGCATCTCGCTACATCTCCCTGCATCTCGCTACATCTCCCATGCACCATGCTGCTCCTCCCCTCCTCCCAAACCCTTGACGCACCACGCTGTGGTTGGGCACTCAGGAGAACAGTAACCGCGGGCTAAGTAGCTGTCACATGGAGCTTTGATCCCTGGCCAAGAATAACAGCTCCAGTTCCAAGCTTGGGTTTGTAGGTTACATAACAGACCGCATCAGGTTCACCTGCCGGGTTTGCAGTTTGGTTTGGCATTTGTGCGCGTGTGTGTGTGTGGGGGGCGGGGGGGTCTCAGAAGGTCTACTGACATTTCCAGGACTTTTTCTCCACCCTAATTTGCTCTCTTTCTCTGTTTTCCGTTCTCCCTCCTCATTCCCTATTCCTGAATTCTCAGTCGGGCTAAGCACTAACCATCTCTTTGGATTTAAATTCTTCAGTGCTCTGATCCTCTTTGCCTTACATACTTGCTTCGCCCAGCAAACCAACCGTTAGGTTATTATTTTTTTGCTCCGACTCGCTGCGACGTCCTGCTCTTTCCGCCCGGGCACTTGGCATCAGCGGCTGTACCCACTGTAATCCCATCCTGGAAGAGCTCTATTCACGGCTGCGTTTCCTGAAAGGCCACACCAGCCCCCACGGAGCAGGCGCGCGCTTGCGTGCATTCGCGCTCGATGGATGCAGAGTGCGTGGGTCGGAGGGGAAAGGGACCACCGCGTTCACTGCGTGCACGCGTGCGCCTGTGGGCGTTTATACTACAAATCCCTACTCCTCGCAGAGGGAGACAAGTAGATGAATCCATATCCACCATCTCTGAGATTCCGGACAGAATGCCAACAGAGCCACACACACACCAGCGGAATAAAAGGAACTGCGGGGCTTCTTTTTTTCCTCCTGCGCCCCTTTGTACATGTTTGTAGCCTGGAAGCTACCTCAAGACAAAAAAGGAACTTTCTCAATCCTTTCCTCCCAGTTTGTTTACACCAGACGATTATCCCAGCGTCCCCATTCCTCGGCCCTCTCTGCTTTGCGTATTTTCCTCCGGAGACACAGTCGGTCGTTTGTTCGGGGGCGGGGGGCAAGCACTCTGCAGCGTCTCGGAGCGCGGGGGCAGGGCGACGGGCGGTCAGAGAGCGCAGCCGCGCCTCGGGCGAGACAGCGGAGGGCAAACAGAAAAGGGAACGCCCTTTGGTGGGGTGGGGGTGGGGGACGATGGTCGGAGAGGGAAAAGGGGTGGGGAGGGAGAGAGGGAGATAGAGAAAATGGGAAGGAGGTGAGTGAGGGAGGTGCTCTGTTTCCATAGAAGCAGTGGCTTACACACACACACACATTTTCAGTCGTGTGTCTCTTTCATGCTAGCTCATTATGTCCCCGACATGATTTCCAGTCATGTGGCCTGACGGCTGCTCTCATAAGAGCCAGGTGTCAGATCACGCTGCACACACGATCCTGACATCACGACCTGTTGCACGTGACCCGTCAAGACTTGTTGCACGTGACCCATCAAGGCCTACTGCACGTGACCCGTCCACTGTTTTCTTCTTGCCATTGCAGGCTGTGCAGTGCATTTCATTGTTATAAGCGACCGTTTGGTGCATTAGGAAAATTGGGTGCCGTCCGCATATTAATACGCTCCTTCCGTGTCCTGTTTGTTGTGTTGCGGGAACGGTGGCACGCATAACGTTCGGCGTCTGTCTTGCATGAACACACACTCTCATGCTGACACATTCACAGGTTGGTACAGGGAAAAGGCAGTTTCTAGGGTTAAGTTTCTCTGATCTAACTTCAAGCCCAGAAGCTCCGGTCTGTAACTGTAGTGTGTCTGACTGGCATGACGTGCTGTGTAACTGGTATCGTAGTAGTTAGTAGAGAATTTCTTTAGTGTTAATGTAATGAATGAGGCTTGTAGGGCCAATGGTTTAAAAGACTGCGTGTGTTTTTATTGAGTCGTTACACAGCACTTGCTATGAGCGCGATGACTCATGCCTGAAAAAAAAGACTGAAAGATAACCTGTGTGTGTGGTGTATATGTGGTGAGAAGTTGAGCTCCGGATGGCAACAGGAGTATAGGTTTACCTGGTTGGTCAGTCGTTTGGTTCGTAGAGGTGGGTGTGTGTGTTTATGTAACCCGAGTCGATCTCTCTCCAAAACTGGGGCACCACACTGTCCAATCACTGTCCCATTGACCGTCTCCAACCTAGCGCAGCTATGTGTGTGCGCGCGCGCGCGTGAGTCTGTGTGTTTGTTTGTATCTAAAAATGTGCTGTGTGCTTTCTTCC
This sequence comes from Electrophorus electricus, assembly GCF_041902795.1. NCBI lineage: Eukaryota > Metazoa > Chordata > Actinopteri > Gymnotiformes > Gymnotidae > Electrophorus > Electrophorus electricus. The sequence goes on along the minus strand of NC_137514.1, from coordinate 10,870,364 downwards.
TCCTGCACCATTCTGGGAGGGGAGCAATAATCGTGTGGGAATTTGATTGATTGCCTTATTTATGTGCGTTTCTGCTCATCTCCCACGGTAACGGCAGGCTGCACTGGGCTGCTTGGCACCGCTAGATGTCTTAAAGCGGCAAACTCTCGCCGTTGATGACAGAAACCACCTTGGACTGTTTACGTGAGTGTGCTGGTGTTTGTGCATGTGCGTGTGCATGCGTGCATGCCTGTGTGTGTGTTCATTTTCTAAGGGCAGGTTGGATTAGGTCTGATTATGAAGGCTAAGGCTAGACAGCCTCTCTGACCAGCTGTTCCTTCGACTCCCCTTGAATACACACACACACACACACACACACACACGCACACGCACACAAGGCTGAAGGTACTCATCTTCCTCTCCTGCTCCCGGACTGCTCTGAATCTCCCAGGCTGGTAAAGTGCACAACTGCTGTGTTGTCTCTGCTTGGCATCCACACGCTCCTGCGAGGGGTTTGACCTCCTACCCCCCCCCCCTCTTCCTCCTCCTTTGAGCAAGGTGCTAGTGAACTCTAGTAGACCTGCAGGACGCACTTGCTGGCTTTAGACCTCTCTGAGCATTGGTGACTTATGCTCCCCATGGGGCGGGCCATGAGTGTTTTTTTGGGGGGGTGAAAATACTGAGCACCGGGTACGACGGGCTGAACAGGGGTGCAGGCGCACGGCTGCTTGCCGAGGAGGAGGAGCGTTGGGCGAAGTCTGGCTGTGTGTGTGTGTGTGTGTGTGTGTGAAGGCCGGGAGCTTCACTGCTTTGCGTGTGCAAGTGCGTGAGGTGTAGGTTGGGAACAGTGTGTGCTCAGTCGAGTTCTTTAACTGTCATGGGTGCACAAGCACGCACACATGCTCGCACGCGCACACACACACACACACACACACACACACATGCACTGACTGAGAAATGTGAGTCACCTAACTTCCTGTTAAGCCTGCAAAGCTTTCAGATTTTCCTTTGTTCTGGATTTCCTGAGAAAGCAGTAATAAATGTGATAAACATGTTTTGAAGTATTTCAGTGGTAGGAAATGGGGAATAGGAAATTTTCCCAAATAGAAAACACACACACACACACACACAAATGTACCCCAGGATTTTCCACTTCCTCTGCTCTTGGGCAATGTTCTGAACACAATAAGCCCGCATTAGGGAGATGGCCTTAAAATCAGGCCACAGATTTCTAACGCCACAAGAGTGATACGCAAGAGGGAATTTCGACAGCCTTTGAAGTGATAATATAGCCCACATTTCCCTGCTTACGTAAGGGTTTAAGATGCCTAGTGAAATTCCTGCCTGCTAGAGAGGGGAATTGTAGAGCCACGCAGGAGGCAGTCGCATTAGGATAACTGGCGTGGATGTGTAACTGCAGAGCCGGAATGGCGCTTGTTTCACTTTGAGGCTGGTGGAAACGGGCTTGCAGCTTCCTCTTGTCAGAAAGCAAAACTCTAAAGAAACGCTGCCCCACTAATAACACAATAAAGGTGCGCGAGAATTCACCGTTATTGGTCAACGGCCGTCGTGCTGCGTAGCGTGCAGCGGTCAAGAAAACCGTCCTGTGGCCGATCATGTTGTGGGCAAGCGGAGACGCGGCATCTGTTTCGCCTGGCAACAGGAGCACGTGACCGCGTCTGCCGATCGGACGCAAATGTGACGGCATGTGTCGTCCTCCGCGGGTGTCAGACGGCAAAGACACTCGCGCCATAGTGAACGTTAAAACGGTAATGACGCGCAGCCCGGGCGGCCGAGTTCAGCGGCGGTATCTCTGTCCTCTCCATCTGTTAACCGGGTTGACGATTAGTAGGTGAAAGGCGTGAAGGGAGGACGTCTCTGTGTTAGAGAGAGAGAGAGAGAGAGAGAGAGAGAGAGAGAGGTTCCCTTACAGAGTGTAGCAGGCCTCGCGGATAATTGGGACGTTTTAGGCGGGTAAAAGCTTTTTAAACTGGACTGTTATGCAGAGTTTAATCGGCTGCCTTGTATGTGTATTTTTCAGGATTGCAGCTGTTTAGGTCATCGTGTTATGGGGCATCACAGCTACAGACTATGACATGGGGGGACACTCTTCACACCACCCAACCTAACACATATGAGTAGTGTGAGCAGGAATGATTGATTATTGAATTATTGATTGAATTATAGACACCCCCCCCCCCAAAAAAAACCCCAACTACATCTATGCCTGTTTTACAGCAGATTAGCGTAATGTTGGTAATTTGACAAACCTGTCACTCAGACATACGAGCACCATCACTACAGCCTAAACTCGATCATGTATCTTATGTTGTTAATCCAGGGATTGGCTACGGCTTGCACTCGTTAACACGGCATCACGTTATTACACTTTTAAATGTTTGAAAAGTATCGCCACAGTATCGGTAAGACTCTAACAGCCTCTCTTCCTCAAACCTAGCCCATGGCTCCAGCAAGGCTTCTGTCTCTCTCTCCTTCTCTCTCTCATTGCTCGCTCTCTCCAGCTCTCTTGTTACTTTGACTCTCTGGATGGGGTAGCAATCCAGTTTGAGTAAAGCAGGGAGAAGACTAACCCCCCCCTTCTCTCTGCAGTGCACGGGACAGGAAAACTGGGTGGACAGCCGGACAGTGTACATCGGACACAAAGTCCCACCACCGGGCGCCGAGGCCTACATCCCTCAGAGATACCCCGACAACAGAATCGTCTCCTCCAAGGTGCGAGGGGCCTCGTCGTCTCTACCCCGCACTACACCCGGGCCCGGTCCGAACCGCTCACAGCTTATTTGTCTCTATTAAAGGACGCGTTCACACAAGCAGGTAAAAGTGGCCCAAATCGGATTTTCTGACCAGATTTGTTGTAGCGCCACTAAACTGAGCCGCATGCGCGTAAGGACAGTGCTTCACGTGATGCGCTCATCCAGAGCTCAACCAAACGAATCAACCAGACTAATCAACAGGTAACAGACAGGGGAGGCAGACGAGGGCCGGGGTCTTAACGCTGAGGTCCGTCTGAGTTTTTTACTGTTCCCACTTGTACCTGCTATCGTGAACGTAGTGTCTACGATCCCAAAATATCATGTGTGGAAAGAAAACGCAGTAAACGGTTAAAGTGCAACTTGTTCACATTTAGATTCTCACTAAGAAGGCACAAATTACTTGAATGCTTCTAAACTTGTTTTTTAAAGTTTTGCATTAGGTATTGAGTTTTGGTTTTTTTTGGTTCCCATTTATTTATTTCTATTTGCATATAAGGGGCGGTGTTTAAACTCCAGTATGAACTGGGGGCAGTGTTTAAACTCTCGCCTGCAGTGTTGATGTGATGACACCAGTTATTGGGTATTGTAGTTTTAATCCAGCTCATCGTAGAACGTCCCATCACCGTGCATTTGGAACATTTCTGTAGCGTTTCGTTGGCCTAAAATCTCCCTCCTAATTTCTCTTTCCACAGTACACGTTTTGGAACTTTGTACCGAAGAATTTATTTGAGCAGTTCAGAAGAATTGCTAATTTCTACTTCCTTATAATCTTTCTTGTACAGGTAGGTCATGTTATCAGTGTGTATTGTGTTTCAACAGGCTTTGCTTTTGAGAGAGCATACTGAAAAATCTCTCTCCTCTCCCCTCCCTCTCTCTCCTCTCCCCTCCCTCTCTCTCTCCTCCCCTCCCTCTCTCTCTCCTCCCCTCCCTCTCTCTCTCCTCTCCCCTCCCTCTCTCCCTCCCTCTCTCCTCCTCCCCTCTCTCCCCTCTCTCCCCCCCTCTCTCTCCAGTTGATTATTGACACTCCCACCAGTCCCATCACGAGCGGTTTGCCCCTTTTTTTCGTCATCACCGTCACCGCCATCAAACAGGTGATCTTTCCCTTTTGTTTTCTCTCTCTCTCTCTCTCTCTCTCTCTCTCTCTCTCTCTCTCTCTCTCTCTCTCACTCTCTCTCTCTCTCACTCTCTCTCTCTCTCTCTCTCTCTCTCTCTCACTCTCTCTCTCTCTCTCTCTCTCTCTCTCTCTCTCTCACTCTCTCTCTCTCTCACTCTCTCTCTCTCTCTCTCACTCTCTCACACTCTCTCTCACTCTCTCTCTCTCTCTCTCACACTCTCTCTCTCTCACTCTCTCTCACTCTCACTCTCTCTCACTCTCTCACTCTCTCTCTCTCTCTCTCTCTCTCACACTCTCTCTCTCTCTCTCTCTCTCTCTCTCTCTCTCTCTCTCTCTCTCTCTCTCTCTCTCTCTCTCTCTGTTAAATCGAGGAAGCGTGTTTTTAACATGAGGTGGGAGAGGCTCCAGTTTTAAATGCAGCTTGCTGTGTGTAATTAGAAATACCTGATCAGGGAGCGACAGCTGAACCACTTAATCAGCACACTAACGAAGCACAGGAACCTTTCTCAGTGTGAGCAGCTCAGTCTGGTTTTGGTGGTGTGGCGTGCGCTTTAGAATAATTCCAAGGCATGCTACGTTTTTCTTAAATTCAACACAACAAACCTTCACATTTATTTATTGGTAATTCAATAAATAGCTCAAAATATGATTATTTTGTGTAATGACTGGTGCGAGCCTTATCTCAAGCTACCTCACCTCACTGACCTCTATTTATTTCACCTCCCACCCCTCATAAATTAACCTGACCCCCCCCCGACCCCCTTCTCCCTCTCCTCCGTAGGGATACGAGGACTGGCTCCGGCACAAGGCAGACAATGCCATCAACCGCTGTCCCGTCCACGTGGTCCAGGACGGCAAAGTCGTGTGCAAGCAGAGCCGCAAGCTGCAGGTGGGCTGCCGCGAGACTGCCGCGGGCCCGCTTTTCGCGCGATGCGTAGCTCACGTTTCCGCAGGCCCGGCACGTCGGCCAGGCACGGCCGCCTACGTCAAGGAGCGCGGGGCGGGTTTGTCCTGAAGGACGGAGACCTTTAGGCGGGGACGAAGGCTCACGATTTGTTCCTGGGGATTTGCGTCCCTCCACGGAGCGGCTCAGGCCTGGACGGAATACCGGGGGGGGCACAGTCATTTTCCCACCCCATAATGCACTGCTGTGTGTTGGGGTTTGGCAGGATTTGGCAGGTTGGCATGACGACAGCCCGATTGGCGTCGTAGTCCCACATTATGGGGACATTGGAAGCCCCTGAGGATGTTAATGCAGACATGTTGCTAGATGTTACACAAAATAACAAACAAAATAACAATCATCTTTCGATGCCAGTTGGCTGTCCAGTGAGCATGTCCCGCCCCCTGATCTTGCCCTCGGCATAGCCAATGACATCACATCCTTGCTGCCACAATGGGGGCCTTCTTCTTCACGACTGCTGACAAACATCGGGGGTTTTCCTTAGACCGCGAAGAGGCAGACACAGCAATAAACAGGCAGTTATGACCCTGCAGTAATACTAAGGGTCGGGTAAGGGCGGGAGAATGCGTGAGTCAGGAACAGCACAGAAGAATTTAACAACAATAACGACAACAGTAATAATAACGATAATAAAAAAGCCACGATAAGGACCCTCTCTGGCAGAGACGTTTTATGTGTATAAGAAGGCTGCTGGTGACCACACACACGTGCGGATTATTACAATCACCTGCCGGTTCACGCCGTTTTTTTGGGGGGGGGTAAATGGTAGTGTTTTTTTGTATTTTTTTAAAGTTGTGAACGGTGGTGTAATTTCGTGAACGCAGCCACTTCAAACGGCTGTGTGCGGCGGCGTTCGAGCGCGAACGGGGCTGACGGGAGTCTCTGTGTGCGGTTAGGTGGGCGACGTGGTCCTGGTGAAGGAGGACGAGACGTTCCCCTGTGACCTCATCCTGCTGTCCACCAGCAGGGACGACGGCACGTGCTTCGTCACCACCGCCAGCCTGGATGGGGAGTCCAGCCATAAGGTGAATGAGGCTTACATTTCCCACGATGCTCGCTGGCCAGGCTTCTTTTTTTTTTAAACGACGTGCGTGAGCTGCGAATGGAGTTATGAGTGCGTGAGTACATAACTTCTATTCATATGGGGGGTTTTTTTTGTAACGAAGGCGAGGTCTGGTTTTTTTTGGCGCAATGTTGATCTGAGAGCATTCCCGCTCTAGGGGACATCAGGTGGGTGTGTTGTTCAAGGCCCTTAGGCAGAATGTTCTCTTTTGGTTAGCTATGGTTTTTTGAGTGAAATGACTATAATTCGGTAATTGAAAAATGTGAATTTCAGGAAACCTGTGAGAAATTGGTGTGTATGTATGTGTGTTCATATATATATGTGTGTGTGAGGGAGAGAAAGGGAGCTATTTCTGTTCTGACTGGAATCTCGCTTGCATCCTCTCTACACGAAGACCTATTATGCAGTTCAGGACACCAAGGCCTTTAACACAGAAAAGGAGGTAGACACACTACAGGCCACTATAGAATGTGAACAACCCCAGCCGGACCTGTACAAGTGAGTCATACTCTCTCTCTCTCTCTCTCTCTCTCTCACACACACACACACACACACACACACACACACACGGTCTACAACGTCTATGACTCACATATAATGTGCACACCGCCAGCCAATGATGCAAACACTTGCTGACATCACCTAAGCAGAAAACACAAACAATACAAACAAGTCACACACACACACAAACGTACGCTCACCCACATGCTCTGATTACATTACTGAGGGTCTTACTGTCCCCTGTGTGCCTGTCTGTCTCTCTCTCTCTCGCTGTCTGTCTGACGCTCGCTCTCTCTGTGTAGATTTGTGGGACGCATCAGCATCTATTTGGACCGAGATGAGCCCATTGCAAGGTAAATCCATGCACTTATAACCGACTCTTAATTAAAGATTGTGTGTGTGTGTGTATGTGTGTTGTGTGTATGAGCACGTGCATGTGTGGGAGTGATGCCAAACTCAGCTATGAGATTTTATAGCCTTTGTGGGGCTCACCTCTGCTGGAGAGAATCCTAAACTTGCCACGTCACTGAGCAAGCAGTCTGTGTTCTGCTGCCATAGCTGAGGTTCCGCTGGCTGCCTCTCCTTCAGGCGGCTGGTGAATAGTTCCCATCTCCGATACGCGTAACCCTGCGCTTCCGCCTTCTATTTCAGGCCCCTCGGTTCCGAGAACCTGCTGCTGCGCGGGGCCACACTGAAAAACACGGCGCACATATACGGTAACACAAACGCACAAGACCACACACACAAAAACTACCTTTCCTACAACTCCAGTGTGGTGTAAAAGTTGCAAAGGACCCACGGACTGCACCTTGCGATATGCAGTCTGATTTTCTTAGTGTCGGCACGAGCATCTGATGAGAGACCGAATAAGTGCAACAGGACACAAGAACAAGTGAACGTTAGTAACAGAAATCTCTGCCGGTGTGAGAGAGAGAGAGAGAGAGAATTACTGAGAGGTTGACAGAGTGAGCGAGAGTTTGGGTAAGAGAATGAGAAGCACTAGGGAAAGAGAGGGAGAAAGCTAGAGGGAGAGAGGGAGTAAAGGAGGAAAGATGGAAAAAAGATATCAGTACTGAAGTTTTGGCTCTTGGATCAGAATCTCACACACACACACACACACACACACACACAGAGAGAGAGAGAGAGAGAGAGACACTCTCGTCACGTCACATGCATAAGGATTCCAACTTTGGTCCCATCAGGAATTCTGTTTCATATATAGCGGCCCGTGAACGCTAGCGGCCCTGCACTCGGCGGGGACCGGGGGAAGTGTGAGGGGTATAAGAGCACATGTCAGCTGTAGCTGCTTAACCACTGACCGCTGAACTCCTCTCCCACAGCTGTGGCCATCTACACGGGCATGGAGACCAAAATGGCCCTGAACTACCAGTCCAAATCCCAGAAGCGCTCTGCTGTGGAAAAGTGAGCCCTTGTTTATTTATTATTGATCTGATTTTTTTTTTTTTGTTGAGCCATGTTTATTAGCCTTCCCTGCGTAACTTCACCCTAAGCACCCTAAGCACCGATCCCAGATCAGAGGCGGAGCTCATCTTGCGCCCGTGTTTGCAGGTCTATGAATGCCTACCTGATCGTTTACCTCTGCATCCTGATCAGCAAAGCACTGATCAACACCGTCCTCAAGTACGTGTGGCAGGCCGACCCCGACAGAGACGAGCCCTGGTACAACCAAAAGACCGAGACCGAGAGGCAGCGGCACGTGGTACGTCCGCCGCACCGGAAACTACGTTCCCCGCAATGCGTTGCATTTCCATAGCTTTATAGATGTAAACCACCTTGAGTCACCAGCAGATCCGGGGGAGCCATTTTCACAGAGTTCCTGTTCCGCTATCCCTGTTCCCGTCAGCTGATACGGGCGTTCACGGACTTCCTCGCCTTCATGGTCCTCTTCAACTACATCATTCCCGTGTCCATGTACGTCACCGTGGAGATGCAGAAGTTCTTAGGCTCCTACTTCATCTCGTGGGACGACGAGATGTTTGATGAGGAACTGGGAGAGGGCGCCCTCGTCAACACATCGGACCTCAACGAGGAGCTCGGCCAGGTGAGGAGCGGAGGAGCTCACCTCCTAACCGGGAGGCCTCGCGCGCTTCCAGGGAGTCATCTGTCCATCTCCTTCCTCCAGGTGGAGTACGTCTTCACCGACAAGACGGGCACGCTGACGGAGAACAACATGGAGTTCATCGAGTGCTGCGTGGACGGCCACGTCTACGTGCCCCACGCCATCTGCAACGGGCAGATCATGCCGGGCGCCGCCTCCATGGACATGATCGACTCCTCGCCCGGCATCGAGGGCAAGGTGAGTGAAAGATGACCCGTATGAAAGCCCCGCAAAGCGTACAGTTGTTTCTTATTACACAAAGTCACCTGACATATTCACTAGACATATTCGTCCAAACGTCCTTAACGAGTTTAAAAGTTAAAAGTCCCCGACGGTTAAAAGTCGTGAATCATGGCCCCGGCTTCCTCAGTGCACGTCAGTCTGAGAGACGCTGATTCATGGGGGGGGTCACGTTACGGCAGGCGGAGGAAAAAAGGGGGTGGGTGAGTGACTGAAGAAAATGATCAAATAAATCGACTAATTTAAACTCCAGTAATCCAGTCTGTTCTGCTTTCTGGAAAAGAAATTAATCATGTCCCTCCCTCCATATCTCTCTCTCTCTCTCTCTCTCTCTCCCCCCTCTGCATCTCGCCCTTGTCTCTGAATTAATTGAAGTGGCGTGCGAGAAATTAACATCTCTGACTAAGAAGCTGGCTCGCTGAAGTGCTCACTAATTAGAGACACACTCATCCCTCTTTGATTGTCTTTAAATGTCATATAAGCATGTTGTCAGACCAGTGCCGAGGCTTTCATCTGTAGAACGCTCAGACCGACTGGCTGGTGCATTATCTCTATGGAGTTTAGGGTCAATGGATCCACCTTCCTGTGTGTGTGTGTGTGTACAATACTATTGTTTAATACCAGAAAATGCCTTGTCTTATGTATCTCCTTTATATATCTCACTCAAAATAATCGAATGTTCGGATTTAGTTTGAGTGCGATGTGTTTGGACAACGGTGGCCTCTCTGAGTGCATCATGAGGACAAGCTCCTGTTCGCCATAAACGAGACCTGCTGTCCCGAGCTTGGGAACCGGTCACTCGGAGAGTGTCCGTGAGCATTCGGAACGCTGCACAGAGAGTTCGGTCGCAGCCCTGGTTGGACTCCTCAGCGCACGCTGACCTAACCGGTGGCAGACACCTGCCCATAATTCTGGACAGCTATGCCCACCACATTTTGTCCCGGGCTTTTTTAAACGCTGTTTCTAGGCAGAAGTTAAAAACGGGTGTCGTTCATTTATCGCACGAGTTTTTGTTTTGTTTTTGCACGTTGATCCGGCCGCAACACACGGCCTTGTGCGTGTGCGTTGGCAGGAACGCGAGGAGCTGTTTTTCCGGGCGGTGTGTTTGTGCCACACCGTGCAGGTGAAGGAGGAGGAGACTGTGGATGGCATTAAGCGGGGCCTCCATCAGGGCCGGACCTCCTCCATCTACATTTCCTCTTCCCCCGACGAGGTGGCACTGGTGGAAGGCATGAAAAGGTCTCGCACGCACACACGCACACACACACACGCGCACACACACACACACACACACACACACACACACATGTTGCCTTAGTCGAGCCCCAGCTGCTCCCCGAGACGCCACACGGTTTCAGAATTTTTAAAGTGCATTAATGTACTGAATTAATGACCACACTGTGCTGGAGTGAATGTAGTGTGAATTATTAAAATGTCTGTACAGTGCCAAGCCCGAGTGTTATGTTTAATATCCAGCAAAATCGGAATAAATAAATAAAACGATAGAAATATAACAGCTCTTCCAAAACTTGGTGTGAGGGCGAAGCCAACAACACCCTAGTAGAAGGAAATGACCGATTTCCCACAGATTCCGTGGAGCTTTAATTAATGATTAATTATTGAGCTACCATACGATGAATTAGTTCTTGCTTAATTACTCATTCATTAATATTAATTCATGATAAATAATGATTGATGCACTGCCTAAGCCAATAGCATCTTTAACCTCATCCATCACATCCGTCTCTCCCACTGTCTGACGTCTCTGACTCCCTCCACCCCCAGGCTGGGCTTCACCTACCTGCGTCTGAAGGACAACCACATGGAGATCCTGAACAGGGAGGACAAGATGGAGAGGTGAGAACGTGGTCCCAATAACCCCCCGGCCCCGCCTCTCCCGCGGCCGCTCGCCGACACGCCGATCCGAAACAGTCCTCGGCGCTCCGGGCTGTCCGGCGCTTCCAGTGGACTGGATCTGCACGGCGGTGAAAGGAAAAGTGTCAGAGGGGGTTCTGTGGGAGTGAGACACACGTGTGAGGTGCCTGTAAGAGGTGTCGGGCTTTAGCGCTGCTTCCGTGCGGCAGGGCTGTCGTGGGTGTCGGAACACTGCTGGTCACACGAGTGTGAACAGTAGGAACAGTAGGGTGGTCTGAACTGCTTTACTGTGTGAGCGTGTGTGTGTGAGCGTGTGTGTGTGTGTGAGCGTGTGAGTGAGCGTGTGTGTTCTTGCCCTGGTGGACAAAGTGCAAGTCTGAACTCATGGTAATTAAGTCAGGAACATGAAGCCCTGCAGAGGAGGTTATTGAGGGGTCAAAAACACACACACACGCACACAAATTTGTGTCACAAAGCAAAAATATCACACAGGGACTTTATATTTCCTTAACTGCACCACCTGTTCTGTGTGCGCGCTTGTGTGTGCACCTCTTTGCATTACTCTGTGTGTGGGAGTCACCTTGTTGGTTCCTCACGTTCTTTGGCTCAGACAGAGACCGTGTTATCATACCAGCACAACTCCGCTGGCGTGCCCATCCGCTCCGTAAAAAAGAACCACTCACACTCCAGTGCAGCGCTGTTCAAATCTGGACTTCAAATCCTAATCCGGTCCAGGAACTGTAATCCCTTAAATCTGATTAAACGACTAACGCAATTGGTCGGCCGTCAGACCCGTCAGACCCCAGGTATAGGCCCGTAAGGCTGTGATTGGTTTAACACTGCTGTAGTTTCTTTTCTACTAAGGTTGTGTCAGGCCTCCCGAGACTGGCTGCGATCTCGTTCCCCCCCAGGTGTTACACTGGAAATCAGGGACCAAAAAGTATTTATGGCGGTTTGTCATAATTATGTCATCTGCCGCCCGTACCTGGACCTCTCCAGCCTTGCGGTTTTCCCCTTGCCTGATGCCACGCCTCTGCGTGTGCCTCTGCGTCCGCAGGTTCGAGCTGCTGGAGGTGTTGAACTTCGACTCCGTCAGGAGGAGGATGAGCGTCATCGTCAGGTCCAGCTCAGGTGCGCGGCGATCTTAATCCCGCTCAGCTGCATGCCGAGCACCTCGCTGCGTCCCCGGGGGAGACCGGCGCGCCCGGCGAACTCTTGCTGTTTGCTGTGTATCTCCAAACAATCCTGCGGTGTCTCTTCAAATCTGCCACCATGCGACCCGAGTGCTATTGCACCCTACATTCTCTCCCGACTTACAAACAGATCCAAACTCTAGTTAATAAAAGCATTTGCCATTCATTTGTTACAGAACAACTCATTCACATAAGAGGTTTTTCGCATTGATGATGAAACCGACGATTAATCCTAGCAGTAACGACCCACTAATGCCGCCCTGCCCCGAAACGACTGACTGTTTGCCTTTGTTCATTTGTTTGTTTGTCTGTTTGTTTGTTTGTTTATGCCATCCTCAGGGGAGCTGTACCTGTTCTGTAAAGGCGCCGACTCATCCATTTTCCCCCGGATCGTCTCGGGGAAAGTGGCGCGCGTGCAGGAACACGTGGAGCACAATGCGGTGGTGAGCAGAAAGCCCCCCCCCCCCACACGCAACCACACCCAGCACTCGGTGGCGTGTGGGAGATCTTTTTTTTTTCTCCTTCTTTCGTTGTGGCGTAGCTTATATGGGAGTTTTGGGACGTAGCCTGGCATATAAAAGAGAAAACATTTGACCTGGGTCCTTCACATCAGGCTCCTATGACAGGATCCTGTGGCAGGGTCCATTAGTGCTGTCTTAATTTAGTTTGCGTTTTATTTTAGGTGTCTTATTTTTAGGTTTTTTGTGGTTGTTTGGGGTTTTTGGATATATATCACCAGTTATATATTTGGAGGTGGTATGTGATCATACATCATGAACATTTTTTTATGGTCTTCCCATGTTATTTGCAGAGGATCTCAAAATAGGAATATGTACGTCAGTATGGCTGAGTGATTGGATATGCTATTACGTCATTGTTATATTTTTTATATGGGTATAGAGGCTTCTAGAATGATGATTGCATTTTTCAGTCAACCAAGCATGTCAGAGCGATAAAGTAAATAAATGTATTGTTTTTCTTGTTGCACAGCCTCAACTGGGTACTGCATGCACGTCAACAGACCTTAGAAAACCGAACACATGCATAGCATGATGTTATCACGGGCATTACCTCGGGTCAGCCTTTTGGCCCTGTGGTCACTAAAAACAGTCCAGAAATCTGATCTCAGTTCAGCATTTCTATTCTGAGACTTTCCTCATGGACCCACATGTGCATCGGCGTGGTGCGTGAGCCAGCCGCAGATCCCAGCCCGTTCGCTCTCGTGGCGCTGATGGATTCGGGCCAGCCCCGTTGCCAGGCGATTTTTGTTGTTGTTATTGTTGTTGTTTTGGGGCTGAAGCAAAGCTTTATGAGCCAAACACACTGTAGTAGTTTCCCCGTTGAATATAGAGGACTTTTATGCGACTGTCGAGCTCAGATGTTACTCCTAAAGCCCGTATCGGTGGGTATTAAATGACAGATCATGGTAGGAGTCGGACTGAGTCCTCATGATCATGCCTGTCCCACCTTTAGGAAGGTTTACGGACTCTCTGTGTGGCCTATAAGAAGCTGAGTGGGGAGGACTACGAGGAAGTGTGCCATCACCTGAGCAGCGCGAGGCTAGCCCTGCACGACCGGGATAAGAAGCTAGCTGAAGCTTACGACCTCATCGAGAGGGACTTCATCCTGCTCGGAGCGACGGCCGTCGAGGACAGGTGGGTCATGGCCCAAATAGGTCATTTGGAATCAACTTTTTCCCACGAGGCCGACCGCTAATGGGACCGTCCTACGTCTCGCTGATTCGAGGGCCGCTAATCCTTCTTTAACCGGACCGGACCGAACCGGGTTGGGCACAGAAGGCCCTGAGCGTATTAGTCACAACCCTACAGTTCTCCACCGGCCGCTGCAACCAACCGTGACCGCAGTCACGGCCGGTCGCAACCTCGGACCTTCTGGGAAACCTGATGTTAATATCCCACATTCTCGTTAGTTGGCAGGTAGCCAGGGGACACTCGTTGACACCTGTGTGAGGTGTCAGGACCCGGATACATGGTCTCCGTGTCAAACCCACCCCGCGCCTGTCTCCGTAGCGACAGCCCCACGTCCACGTTAATTGCCAGTCGATAGAGGCTGCGTGCCGGTTTCTTAAAAGTCATTAGAGCGCCACTCCGATCGATTGGCAGTCTGGACAGGCCTGGTGGAGCAGTGATGTACTTGTTGCCCTTTTCAGTCTGACACGTCAAGTGACATACGCCAAGCTTTCACTCAGCAGCGCCGTTTGGGTCGTCGGGTCGAGATACCGTCACCGCTCACCAGTGACAAGCAAGGAGTTTGGCTGTGCCAGCGCCAGAGCTACAGAGTTCAGAATGGGTCTAGTCTCCACACCCAGAGTGACGCACAGCCCAAACTAAAATGGAGGTCCGGTTCACCGTCGCCTTGGACTTCCGTTCAAGAGTTTCGCTTTAAGTATGGATAAGGCACCTTAGAAAATTTCTAGGAAGTCAGTTAAACAATGGCTGAAATTACGCATTTAAGTGCCCTTTGGAGTTTAAATGTAAACTGGGAGGTGAAATCTGATGTTTAGAAGTTAGAAAGGGGGTTAAAAACCCAGCGATTAGCCCAGCAGTGTTGTGAGCAGTGAGAGGTGTCTGGTTCTCTGCTTCCAGGTGATGATCTCTTTTCCGTTATTATTTATTAAGAGAATTTTTTATTATTTTTAAAATTCTTTTTAGAATCTTTTGTTATTTCAGAAAAGCTTTAACTAGATCCAGTTTTCTACAGTGCAGTTTGTAAGAAAAGGTGGGTGAACGCTAACGGCTCCGCCCCGCCCCTCAGACTGCAGGATAAAGCGGCCGACACCATCGAATCCCTGCACAAGGCCGGCATGAAGGTGTGGGTGCTCACAGGGGACAAGATGGAGACGGCGGCAGCCACGTGCTATGCCAGCAAGCTGTTCCGCCGCTCCACCCAGATCCTGGAGCTGACCACGAAGCGCGCCGAGGAACAGAGCTTGCACGACGCGCTGTTCGAACTGAGCAAGACCGTGCTTCGACAGCAGGGCAGCATGAGCCGTGACACCTTCTCAGGGTGGGCAGATGACGCTTGCACACACACACACACACACACAGTGCTTATGCTAAAGCGCACATAGACAAAGCGGCGTAAACGCAGACTCATACACACGCCCATACACGGAGCCTTGTACACACACACACACACCTCTGCACGCGTATTTGACGAACCTGTGTGTGTGTGTGTGTGGGGCTGCCTGCGTCCACAGTCTCTCGGGCGAGTTCCAGGACTACGGGCTGATCATCGACGGCGCGACGCTGTCCGCGGTGCTGAAGCCCGCCCAGGAGGGCGGCGGGGGCAACTACAGGGACATCTTCCTGGAGATCTGCAGGAGCTGCAGCGCCGTGCTCTGCTGCCGCATGGCCCCCCTGCAGAAAGCGCAGGTGACCCGGCACGGCCCGCCACATCACTTCCTGTTGGTTAAGAGCCACTTCCTGTGACTTGCGGACAAACATGAGAAAAAACACGCTACTGTCATCCCAACCCTCCCGAGTCATAGCAGCCTGACCCACACCAGATACAGCAGCTCTCTCTCGCCCTCGCTCGCCCTCGCTCGCCCTCGCTCCCTCTCTCTCTCTCGCTCCCTCTCTCGCTCCCTCTCTCGCTCCCTCTCTCGCTCTCTCTCTCTCCCGTGCTCTCTCTCGCTCCCCCCCCCCTCAAATATTTACTTGTTTCTTGTCTGTCGTTCATAAAAAAAAGTAAAAACAAGAAACAGGAGGGATTGAGGTCAGACTCGGATGGCCAGACACGGGGAAATCACCGGCACTACGACGCAAGCGAGTGCTGGTGATCGTTGACCGTGGTAGTGACTGGTTTGTTTAACCGGGACTAAAGTGTGCGTTTTGGTTCTGTCAGATCGTTAAGCTGATCAAGGCCTCGAAAGAGCACCCCATCACGCTGGCCATCGGGGACGGGGCCAACGACGTCAGCATGATTCTGGAGGCCCATGTGGGCATAGGTAAGCATTCACCGTCGGCTAAGGACTCAAAACAATACCCCAGATCGCCCGTCACCCTGACCCTGACCTGTGCATTTGCAACATGGTGGTCACACTGAACTCCCATCTGTGAAACTACCTATTGCCTGGTTACGCCAAATGACCATGCCAAGTAGTGACTTTAATATTAAAACAAACAAGCAAAAGCGATAACAGTGTCGAGCTTCAGTTGAAGTACTTTTCTTAGCGGCCACTCCGCTTGCCTAATTAGTCGGTCTCGTTACATTATACGCCAGTATGTTGCCATGGATACAACACAACGGGACACAGACCGAGCTCACCCGCTCTTCCAAAGCTTCCGGTTCGCCCCCTTCACTGCGCCGTCTAAGCTCCGGGCGCCCGAGCCACGCCCCTTTTCCTCTGTCCCCTGCCGACCTGAACGGCCTCCTCCTTCTGCCCCAAGGCATCATGGGTAAGGAGGGGCGCCAGGCGGCCCGCAACAGCGACTACGCAGTACCGAAATTCAAACACCTGAAGAAGATGCTCCTCGTGCACGGACACTACTACTACATCAGAATCTCCGAGCTGGTGCAGTACTTCTTCTACAAGGTACACCCCTCCCCTGCTGGCAAGCACGCGTGACGACTATTAAATTCATTGCAATTATTGTTTCAAACGTACATTATGCGCCTAGTAAAGTTGACCAGTCAAAAGGCGAGTTTTTTTGCGTGTGTGTGTGTGTGTGTGTGTGTGTTCCACTCAAATGCCTGTATAATGGTGGATGTGTTTTTCAGTGACTGGCAGTAACACCCTGCAATGTTGATGGTGTTATTTATAGCCTCAGAGTTCTCACTTTATGCTGCAAGGTGTTTTTTTGTTCACTTGGGACTGTAGCAAGTGGAGATCTATACATTTCATGTATCTCTCTCTCTCTCTCTCTCTTCCCAGAATGTGTGTTTTATATTTCCTCAGTTCCTTTATCAGTTCTTCTGTGGCTTCTCACAGCAGGTACGTGTGTTTTTCTCGCACCACCGCACGCCGTTGAACGTTTAAGCCGATGATCGTGCGCCTTTACCTGTCTTCCTGTACATCCTCACTACCTTTCTTTTTTTTTTTTTTTACGTTTTTTGTCCCTCTGTAGCCCCTGTACGACACGGCGTATCTCACCCTGTACAACATCAGCTTCACTTCCCTGCCCATCCTGTTATACAGTCTGATCGAGCAGCACATTAACGCGGACATTCTGAAAAGGGAACCGTCTCTCTACAGGTGAGCCTCTCAGCTCTGTGTGTCTCCGTATGGCCACGCTGTCCCCAGATCAGATTGCACCAACCGCGCGCACGCACACACACACACACACACACACACACACGCGCGCGCGCGCACACACACACTTGTTTGTCTGCAATGAATTTTTTACAGCTCAAGGAAAAGAATACGTCACGTCACTGTTCTGACCAGGACGATTAAGTTGGCACTAACTAATTTCTGCTAACATTGAGTCTAGTTTAGCGGGTTTTGGGCGCGCCGGCCTTTTAAACCATGCACGCATCACGAGAAATGCCAATACTCCAAGCCCACGGGTCTCGTCACAGTCGTGGGCCTGTTCGTGTGGCTCGGCGAACACAGGGAAGTGTTGTGCCGTTGCACGTGAATGCCCCTGGTATTTTTAGAGCTTGCATGTTGCTATATTTGGCCTCCTCTCCCAGAGCTATATACACATATCCCAGCCTGCCTGCTATTTAAACCAACCATATCATCGTTTAGAGGCAGAGGGCTTGGTGGATGCATGCACGCGCGCGCACACACACACACACTGTGAAATGGACCAAAGCAGGCCATTAAACCCAAAGGGACAGCTGGAAGAATGTTCTGCAGCTGACAGCAGAACACAGCCGTTAGCAGTGCCGTTAACGAGAGGTTTTCCCGAGCCTCATCAGACTCAGACGTCTGATACGGATGTTTTTAACCAGGCCCTTCGAGCAAGCGATTTCCCCATTATCAGACGTGGCTGTACCAGAGTTCAAGTCACTTAATTGTGATTTGTAAACATGCATATTGCAGTCTGATTCTTGTTAATGGATCATGTTCAGAATCAGACTTAAAGGGGTAGTTCACTCCAAAGTGCTAATGGTTTATGAGATCAAGAAGCTGGATGGTAACAGGACCAATCAACTCCCCTTCATCGTGCTGTCTGATACCCGCTCTGAATGACTCATTTTGGGGGTTTGTCTCTTCAGCTTTCTGCCAGAGGCGTTTGTACATGTCAGCGTAACAAAAGACTCCTTAAAATGTAGCCTGTCCTTTTAAAGTGTGCACTTGGCCTCGCGGGGGCTCACGCAGCTCCCAATCGTTACAGCGCTGGAGGCCGGAGACCATCCTAACCTGGCGGGAAGGCTTTGTTTGTTCAGCCTTTCGCTTTCCTGCAATGATCCATACAGCATTTTCCTCTCTGCCGTGGATGTAATTGCACAAAAACTATCTCTCTTACTGTGGGTGCGGGAAAGGCCCTGGCTGGCATGTGGCTGGTTTTGGATCAGGACATTGTAGCCATCCCGTTCCACCAGCGGACCCCCCGGGGGAATGCGGTATTAGAGTGCTTAAGACTGTTTAGGGGTTAGTGTCTCTGGGAGGGAAAGGGTTAAGCGATGCCTGCACAGATGTTCTTCCCTTAAATGTCATCAGATTCAACCGGATTATAAATGACGCTGAGAAACGGCCCTCCGGCAAGTGTAGCTACTGCACACCCATATGCTCTTAAAAGTACATTTTCACTCGCAATTCTTTATTTGTCAATAGATCTAAAAAGGAATAAATAAAAATGACACTACCAGGCTGTGTGGCGCTCCCTCGTTGTGCGGTTGAAACGAGAAGTTTCTCCAAATTTTTCTTTTTTGTTTTTGATGCGTGTGTGTGTGTGTGTGTGTGTGTGTGTGTGTGTTTTGCCCCATTCATCCCTCACTTTTAACAAAATACCCTGTCAGTCCCTGCTGAGAAGAAGCGTCCCCACACCCTGATCCCGCCACTCCCATGAGATTGTTGTTGTTGTTGTTGTTGTTGTTGTTGTATATGTCAGCATTAGGGGTTTGCTTGCATCCTTTTTTTCCCCATGTGCCCACAAAACCTCGTAGACCACCTGCACAGTGATTACTGGCTCCTGCCAGCTTCCCTCACAAGTCTCCTTCCTTCTCCGAGGCTGTGTTGAGGGACGGTCTTGTCTGGGTGGTGTGGTGCAGCGTCCAGTTCCTCACAGTTGAACCAGCGGTGCTCACTCCAAACACTCGGATGTTATTTTGCAGCCTTTTCCTGTCTTTTCCTGCATGGCTAGAATGATCTTTGGTCTTCAGCTTTTATTCAGATTCCCGCTTCTGACCAACCGTACTTCGATTGAAGGAGTCTCCTATCCAGAAAAGTTAACTTATTAACATAAATACCGATAAACTGCGTTTCATATGTACATGCCCCGAGAGGCGTGAAGCTAAAAAAGTAACAATGTGACGGTATTAAATAAAAGATATTATGTTCACCCCATATGATGCCGGTGAGAGTTTGTTTGTACTAATGCGTCACACATGCTTTTCCCACCTTCAGGGACATTGCGAAGAATTCTCTCCTGCAGTGGCCTGTTTTCATCTACTGGACATTTTTGGGGGTCTTTGACGCAATGGTCTTCTTCTTCGGCGCCTTCTTCCTGTTTGACAACACCACCTTCACCAGCAATGGACAGGTAATGACCTCGTCGCCGTGACGCTCCACGTTTTTGGTTCTTGTTTTTTTTCCTTTCTCCCGATGGTATCAAATCACAGTCATCTTTGCGTTCTTTCCTTCATTGAGTAACTGAATCACATGCAGCGTGCGTGCGTGCGTGCTGGTTAGCTGAAGTGTTGGTTGTAATGGTTTCCGTGCGGGTTAACGTGTGTGTCTGTGGTAAAGTGAGGTTGTGAACCAGCTTGCAGACGTCTCGTCTGTCTCCCTCCGCACACATTTAGAACCATTACAGGTGCTTCTCCATTCATGTGTGCGACACAGAGCATGTTGGGTAACCAGTCAGACATCTTTCTCTGTGCCATTCAGTTCAATCATATTAATCTTTTTCGATTGCGTTTTTTTACCTGTTTGGTTCGATTTTTAAGTTTATAACATCCTAATTTTTTTCTTTACTTCCTTGTCCCCCAACCCCTCCCCCCTTCTCTGGTTGATCCTTTTTATTTCTCTCTCTTCTTCTTCCTCTGCTTTTTTTTGTCTTTTTTTTTTTTTTTTCCCCTGTTTTGGTTTTTTGTGTTTTTTGCTTTTCCTCCTTTCCTCAGCTAATGGCCACCAACACGCAGATGGTAAGCCTGTCCCTGTCTGTCTTTTCATCTTCTTTTGGGTTTTAATTCGGTCTGTTTCTGACCCCCTTCCCACTACGTCTTCCCAACAAAGCCTGAAGCTCACACTCACACCATTGTGATCTCCTGTGCCTCAAAACAAGCACCCCCCCCCCCCCCCCCATCTCCGAAGCGTGCTCGCTAGGCCCGGGCGCCGTAGGCTTTGACCGCGTCCTCACTCTGTTACCCACGTCTCATTGTGTAGTGCAGTAGGACTTTGTGTTTCCATCTAAGTGTGCATCCAGCGCGAAGCCCTTGGGGGTGGGGTGGGGAAGGTCGTTGTCGTCCCCGTCGTCCTCGCCGGTCTGTTGGACCCAAGGTCTGTCATCCATAGCTCACTGCAAGGGCAAATGGTGAAATAAGAAAGAGTAGGGAGGGCCACCCCTTCTTGGTCGTGCGGCCGAACGTCCGTTAAGCGGCGTGGAACAGCCGGAAACTTCCGAAGACGCTTTCATGTCGCGTCCCTTACAATTCCGTTCTTCCCCCACCTGATGCATAACGCTAACGTGCATCTGAAGCTGAAGCTTAAAGCGATCTTTTCAGTATCATTTGGCCTTGCAGTGGATGTTAACATTAGACTTTTATTATTCTTGTTTGTCCCATCGGTAAGTTCACCGTGCGCCTGTTTGTGCGTGTACATGTTAACCGTGTTTACTTTGTTGTCAGCTACTCATCAGCTTCACGTGGTGTTTACTAAATCTCTAAAGCGCACCGTCACGTGCTGTACCGTGTCACGTCTGCTGTGGCTTTGTTTAACGCACCGTTTTTTGTTGTTGTTGTTTGTTTTTGTTTGTTTGTTTGTTTGGGTTTGGTTTTTTTGTTGGGTTTTTTTTGGGAGCGAGTCGTCGTGTCCGAGAGTGGTCAGCAGATCCGGAGGACGTCGCTCGAGAGGCACGCGCACTGCGAGCCTGATAAACGCTTCACGCACACCGAGCAGTCGTCCTGCATCCGTTACACTACGGGGCAGGACAGCGGACTACCGTAGGGCTGGACTCAATTACCGGTCCGTTATGTCCCAAAATAAAAGTACACATTAAATCCCATTAGGACTATTAAAAAAACATTACCGCGGGCCTAAGGGCCAGGAGATGAGGGCCTCGCGACAACAGACCAGTACCAACAAAGCCTTCGTATTCACGGGAGACGCACGAGTGGAAAACGCGTTACCGTGGTGTGACCTCAGACGGTGTAGCCCAGCTTTTGGCTACGTGTCTCGGTAAATTCGCTGACCTCAGAAATGTCGCTAATCTTTTTCTCTAATCCTCACTAATGGACACGCTGTAGATGTCTTAGTATCAACTCAGTATTCGTTTTTTAGATTTGCTGCTCCTAGCGTTAAGGAAGCGAAGGCCATCACTGAGCCTTCAACCTGCCTTTTTTCAGAGTCGGTGGAATCCGATATTCAAGATCGTCCCCCCGTTGTAAACCCAGGGGCGGTTGTTTTTTAACGATAATTAGCCATTTTCCATCCTTTTCTGTTTTTGTAAAGTCATTTTAAAAGTCGTAAAAGTGTTCATAGCAGAAGACTCCTCAACGACACCAAAATTATATATTGAACTTCAATTTGAATTCCACAAGGATATTTCTGCAGATCTCCTTGACTCAAACGGCATTCGGCGGTAACCAGCAAGCTTCCCAAAGCAGCCGTCAGTCGCTAGAAAAAAGCGTTTTAAATGTTAATTTTTGTTAATGCTTCTGATGGAGCCCTTCTTCAGTGTGGAGTCAAGGTTCCAGTCTCGGGCCCTTGTTTCTGATGTATAGCAGCATCTCTAAATCTGCTTTAAACTTTTTTTGTGTGCATGTACTTTTAGTTGAAAATCAACCTAATAATGTTCAACAAAAATCCATTTTTTTCCAATTTTTTTTCAAATCAAAAATCCATTTTATTTATAAAGATAGATGTAGATTTTTAGATTTAATGTTGTATAATTAGTTTATTTTTAACTGATTTATATATATTGTGATTTTTTTTTTGTGTGAAAATGTTAAGATCCTATAGGTAGACACCACATACTGATATTTTACGTTTGTTCTTTTCAGTATGTGAAAATGGATAATGCCAGACACCACTTCAAGAACTGAAATGCTATGAAAATAAACGAAGCACCTTATTTCTACTAATCATTTGGCCATCAAATATAGCTAGTAGCGTCTAATAGATTTATAGTCGTAACGTAATTATAATGTATCGTTTAAATGAGTAGTGTCAGGGCGCGTAGTGTAACCCAGGTTAGAGGGTTTTATGCCATTGTGTGTTTTTATTAAGTTTGTGTTATTCCTTTTATTTTTTATTCTGTACCAGATGTTTGGAAACTGGACGTTCGGAACTCTAGTGTTTACAGTGCTGGTATTTACGGTCACTTTAAAGGTAACGCATGTGCACAAATACACACACAGTATTATAATCATTCTTGTTTCTGAACTGGGTGAAAGTAATTATAATCCTATTTCATGAGTTAACTTTATAGAGAACTATTGTCTCTCTGCAGCTTGCTCTTGACACACACTACTGGACATGGATCAACCACTTTGTCATTTGGGGGTCGCTGCTGTTCTATGTAATCTTCTCCCTGCTTTGGGGGGGTATTATTTGGTACGTTATCTTCTCCCTGCTTTGGGGGTCGGGAGGGTATTATTTGGTACGTTACACCAACTCTGTCTTTGTATCTTCTTCCTCTGTTCTTCCTTTAATTTTTAATACAGTTAAGCTTCAACGCACCAACCATAAGCAAGTAAAAGTAATTAGTGTGCAAAACAGTAAGCCAACAAAAACTGTTTTTGCCTCAAGCTTGTTATATGCAGCCAAAACATGATCTTCCTTTTTAAGGTTTTATTTTTTAACAAGCAAAATCATTTCCTAAATCAGCATGACTGGTCTTATGATCAGAACACACAAAGCCCCAGTTCATGAAAGCTACCTCAGCGCGTAATACGTAATGTCAGTAACACCTTCAGTGGTTGGATTCCAGCCTAACGTGAGGTTTATATTATATATATATATATATATATATATATATATATATATATATATATATATATATATATGTATGTCTTCCTGTCTCTCTGTGCTGGCTAAAAGGCCCTTTCTGAACTACCAGAGGATGTACTACGTCTTCATGCAGATGCTGGCCAGTGGGCCAGCCTGGCTGGGCATCGCCCTGCTGCTGGTGGTCAGTCTGCTGCCCGACGTGCTCAAGAAGGTCCTCTGCAGAGCCCTGTGGCCCACCACCACGGAGAGAATGCAGGTGCGTCCACCCCCGCGGGGGTCCTGTCTGGTTTTCAGGTTAACCGCCTGTCGGTGCGCACAAATGCCAGTCAGAGACAATATGTGGGCATCACGGGGTGTGAAAAAAACCCAAACCACAACCACATGTCAGTTTAACATGCCAGGAAGCATAACATGATCACCTCTGCCAGAACACTGTGTGGGTTGCGTTCCCTTTCTTACAGGGCTGAGGATGCTTCGAAGTGCAAAATATAACACTGAGGCCAAGTCCACACCAAAGGATATAATTCATATACTAATTTTACAGTTAATTAGCATTCAGGTGTACCATATTATGTAATGTCCGGTGCGGTGTAGATATTACAGCCCGGCCTATACATTCCTGGCATATTGATCAGCCGCTAGCACACGGCATTTAAGTGGGATTGGTTTTGTGGGGGGGGGTCGTCCAATCTGCTGCTCTTAGCAACAGCATTCTAATTCTTCTGGCTCATCTCCCATTATTGTTTTTAATATTTAAACTATTTTTAAAGCTTTTTTTAAAATTATTATTATTACCTGGCCAGTTTCTTGGAGTAACGTTGTGTGGCCTGTTTTGACCGAACAGCAGCACCGTGCTCACACCGGGCCTTTCCTCCTCACTAGCAGCCCTTCTCCGCACTTCCCCACTAACCGAATAAATGCGGCTCGGCGCTGAGCACACATCTCTGCCCTCACTCAGTACCTCTCGCCGCTGACCTTCACCCCTCCCTCCAAGTTGGGAGAGTTACGTAAAAAAAATCATTAATCACCTATTAAAATGTATCTGCAGCCTAAACAGTACTATATTAAAGTGCTGTGTTCTAGTTACGTTGGGATTCATTTTATAGTCCAAACAGGAACCTTGCCGACGACGTTGCAGCATGAAAACGCTGAGGGGAGCCGTTAACGGGATTAAAACCGTTAAAGGGGGAGAGAGGGGTCCTTGTTAGGTTGTAGTGAAATCCTGTTGGTGATCGCCACACTTTTTATGTCACGGTAACGGAATACCTTTCTGTAGCCTGATGATGTAACACTGTTACAGGTATTCTGTTGCTACCCAAGCCGGGCAACGCAACCTGCACAAAGTTCAGAATACAAGACATAACCCATCTCAACCAGTATGTAGGAACGGCGGCATTTTTTTTTTTTTTTTACCTCAACACTAATTGAGCTCGGGGGGTCTGAAATGTAAATATCGCTGTGAAAACAAAAATTGACAAGATTCCCGGGAAGAAACGGAAGGAGGAAGGTGCCTTCTTTCACTTGTTTTTGGAGGATTTCCTTAATTTCCTTGTTAAAAAGTTTTTTTAAAGAAACGCTTGTGTCTTTTCTAAAGGAAGTGAAAATATGCCATATTTCCTCTTTACTCACCTTTTGAAACGTTCCAGAGCTTTGCTGTTAAACTGCTAAACTTCAGCTGTTTATTATAAGGATTAGTTTTGCTAATATTCTACTACTTCCTCGTTATGGTTAACATGACACTTATGAACCTGAACTCGCATGGTGATTCATGTCAGCGTGTACGTCTGTGCTAATGTACTACAGTATCCTAGTTCTAGACTTTCTGGGTGCATCTAAAGCTCTGCTGCAGGGTTATGGCTTGCATCCTTGCTACTGCTTCTAAACTCTTTTATCTTCCCCCTCTTCCTTTCTTCTCCTCCGTCACCTCTCCTGCTGGCGTGATGGTGCGATTGCAACCTTGAACTTGCCCTAAACGCTCCCCCCCCCCCGCCGCCTTTAACCTCTGACGCCGTGGCGTTTGCCCCGTGAACCCTCCGTTGCCGTGACAACGGCAGACGAAGCGTCAGTGCCTTACTGCCGAGCAGTCCACCATATTTATGCTCTCCCAGACCTCCAGCAGCATCAGTCTCTGAGCTGGGCAGGAGGTGACCCTTTCACACTCTCAGCATGCGCGCACGTGTGTACACTCGCGTGGGGTTGTCTGCCTGCAACGAGTCATTGTAGGGTACTCAGAGCTACACACTAATTAGTGAGACATTTTAACTAACAACAACAAAAAAGCCACTCTGTGCGGTAGACCTGATTACTGTCAGGTTAAATGCTTGATTGGAGACTTTTCCACGTTGCCAATTAAACATTAATTCCTAGCAGCAGGCTCTGGCCCTGACAGGGCGTCCCGAGCTGTCGGTGACGATTGTACCCTCCATTGCGTTTCGTTCGCAGGCCCACGCTGCTCTGTTCGGTGCATGCACCCATGCATGTGACCCGAATGCATGACCGCGCACCTCTGTGTTGTGCTGTCCTGTCCAAACGTTTGTTTTTGTTTTTTCATGATTAATATAAACTCAATATGGTTTCATATATTAGTTTTACCTGAGATAACTGAGATGTGGACGGTGGAAGCATGAATCTTTCAGTAGAAACGCTAAAAAAACAGAAAACTGCAAAGAAGAATATCCACATGACGATAGTTATTTCCTTTAGGCTAAGTCACGCGCACACATGCGTGTGTGTGTGTCTGTGCGTGTCTGCATGTGTGTGTTTGACCGTTTCCAGATGAAAGCCAATAGGACCTTACTTGCACACAGTGAAGACTCACTGTTAGATGGGGTTCAGACGACCACTGAGACGTAACAGTACCATGGTAATGCAAGAACTCTGGGCCTAGAGTCATAAACATGACCCACCATCAGACTGACCAAATCTGGAATCCCATTTCCCAAGAAATACTATCTAGGACTGTTAACCACTTGTGGCACAGCGGTGTAAAAACACACCACAAAAGGACGCATTTATTCTAGTGTGATACGGCTGTGGCACAAACCAATCACGGAACACTGGGACCAGATACCGTCGTGACGAAGCTCAGTCACTGTGCCACAGTAGGGTTTTGTCTGCGGTATTTCCAAACGCATTCATGACCTCATGTCAGGAGGAAGTCCTGTTTGGAGTGTATTCCAGCGTCCAAGGCTTTGATTGGTCTGATGGTCCTGGACCCAGAAGGTGCCCGGTGCCGTGCAGCAGTGTGGGGTGTGTGTCCTTAGACGCTTGTGTGGTGTGGGACTTTTACTGCAGCAAGTTCTCTAATATTGCTACACACACACACACACACACACACACAAAAAGGTGTGAGGAACACAACTCATTAATTATACTTATTGCACTAATTTACTGATTGCAAAAGAGACCACAGAAACACCATTCCAATACTACTGAATGGCCATTCAGTCCTGGAGCATGCTGAAATATTGGCACAAGCCAAGGATATTAAATATTATAAATATCACACTCAGTCATCCATGATTGTACCACAACATGTACCTACTGTAACTATACTGTGTAAAAAAAACAAACTGTACTGTTAAACTATATATAGAAGTAGTTATTTAATTGTTTGCTCTATTGGTGTTAACTGCTCTGAGACCCTCTAGTGTTCAGATGTATTAGTACAGGATTTTGTTTCTAGTTACATATGGGGGTCATTCAGTTCACAAGATCCATGTGAAAACTCCACTGCATTAAGTATTTTTGAAGGATCTTTGCACATGGCCAGGCCACTTCAAGAATTTCCCATAGTTCTATCTGAGCTGACTAATTCCTAAAAAGCTTCAGACCCAGTGTTGCGGCTACAGCCGTAGATTTCTGATCTGAGCTCAGGTCTGGGCAAACGGACATGTGGAGTGTCAGAATGAGTGATAATTCAAGCCTCAGCTTTCTTAGCATGACAATTAAATTTAAGCACTCCTGATCACTTCACTGTAGTATAAACTGTTGGCCTGGACAGAGGCTAATGTGTGCGGTTTTAAATTCTGTCCACATCGGTCAAATCCACACTTTCCAAGACTGGATGACCTTAAGTTTCTCTCTCACTTTTGTCAGCGCATGGTGTGTGTTTTTCTTTTAGCAGTTTCGTTTTAATCTTGTTCATTTGCTGCGCAAGTTCTGTTGGAGGCTTCAAGATTTATTTAAATATTTTTTTATTTACTTTTTTTTTTTTTTTTTTTTTTTTTACTGATCATCTCGCCTCGTCTCGTGTGATGCTCTTGTGTGGTGTCCCCGTGCACGTCGTGTTCTGAGGTGTATAAATTCCACCACGTCTCCACGTGTTTCTCACTCTCTCCTTTTCTCCCTTGTTCTCTTTTGCCTCTCTCTCCCTCTCTCTCTCTCTCTCTCTCTCTCTCTCTCTCTCTCTCTCTCCCTCTCTCTCTCTCCCTCTCTCTCTCTCCTTCTCTTCACAGAACGCAGATAAGCTGTACAGAGGTCCTCTGTCAGAGTTCACCCCTCTCTCCCCCCTCCACGGCCCCCCTGTCCGGGGCAGGCATGGTGACGAGGGGCTGGGTCACTCCCACCACAGGTCTGACTCCTCCCCTCGTAAAAAAGTGATGTACACCCACTGGGGGGGCGGGCCCGATTACTGCACGTTCCGCTCTTTCCTCTGGTCTGGGGAAACGCAGAGGCTGTCCACGGAAGCGTACGATTACACCCCACCTGGGCCCGAAACGTCTGTTTAAACGTCCCTTACAGAGAAGCACATAAAGTCCAGACTAGTATTTTTTTGGCGGGGGGGAACTGACATGGTTTCTTTCAGACTAGCCCACTGGTCTAGATGGGCTCGCAGTCTTATAGTCCTACAGCCAGACTGGCTTGCTGTTTTATACTGTCATATATTAAACACCGATCTGGAATCGATTCTCATGCCAACAGCTGTGAAGAGGTGTTTAAATACGCACTCTCGGTGCACAGACGTTCCACCAAGGCTGCCCACAGCGATTGGGCCGTGGGTCGCTCCACGGGAATGTTCAAAGAACTGTGTTAAGGGGCCTTGGGACCCTTTTACCTTGAGTCCTGTGTGTGTATATGTGTGTGGGGGGGTAGTATGCCCAATCATCTGTTCTCTTATCCCATATAAAAATTACTTGACTTGAATACACTGGCACTGAGCAGCTAGCATCTAGGTTCCCTCTCTCTGAACGTGGCTGTGACATTTAAACGGCCTCGCATGCTTTGAAGGCCGATCATCATATTTTTCTGTTCTTTCTTCTCTTCACCTTCTGCCTTTCTCTTTTTTTAAATGATATTTTTATTACTATTTATCTATTTATTTCTTCTTCTTTTTTTTATAGAGCAAACTGGTGTTGCCTTTGTGCAGATCTGTTTTTGAGGAACACCCCGTAAGCCGCAGCCGTGTTCCACTGTAAGTGGCTTCATTTTGGCCGTTGTCACCGTCACTAGATTAGAAGTGGACGAGGGTGTGTCTGTGGACCGGCTGCCACACTGACATCCTCGAGTCATATAACACAGTCTGTGACTAGACTGTCTCTTCGGTTTCTTCCAAAGAGAAGAAACTCTTTTGTAGTGCCAGAAACGCTAAAACTAGCAGCTTCGCTAGCGTTTTTGGCACCAGAGCCATCTGTCCACCCTAGCTCTGCCTTATTGCTTCAACCTCTCCCATGTCTCGCGTCGTAGTTCGGACACCAAAGCTTGTATAAACCGAGTAAACGGAGTAAACTAGTGTTATTTATTTGCCTTATGCTGACGAGAGTTTGGCGGGGGGCAGGGTTGGGGAGAAGAGCAGAGATGGGGGCGCGGGGTTGGGGAGAAGAGCAGCGATGGGGGGGCGGGGTTGGGGAGAAGAGCAGAGATTGGGGGGGCGGGGTTGGGGAGAAGAGCAGAGATGGGGGGCGTGGGGTTGGGGAGAAGAGCAGAGATGGGGGGGCGGGGTTGGGGAGAAGAGCAGAGATGGGGGGGCGGGGTTGGGGAGAAGAGCAGAGATGGGGGCGCGGGGTTGGGGAGAAGAGCAGAGATGGGGGGGCGGGGTTGGGGAGAAGAGCAGAGATGGGGGGGCGGGGTTGGGGAGAAGAGCAGAGATGGGGGGGCGGGGTTGGGGAGAAGAGCAGAGATGGGGGCGCGGGGTTGGGGAGAAGAGCAGAGATGGGGGCGCGGGGTTGGGGAGAAGAGCAGAGATGGGGGGGCGGGGTTGGGGAGAAGCGCAGAGATGGGGGCGCGGGGTTGGGGAGAAGAGCAGAGATGGGGGGGCGGGGTTGGGGAGAAGAGCAGAGATGGGGGGGCGGGGTTGGGGAGAAGAGCAGAGATGGGGGGGCGGGGTTGGGGAGAAGAGCAGAGATGGGGGCGCGGGGTTGGGGAGAAGAGCAGAGATGGGGGCGCGGGGTTGGGGAGAAGAGCAGAGATGGGGGCGCGGGGTTGGGGAGAAGAGCAGAGATGGGGGCGGGGTTGGGGAGAAGAGCAGAGATGGGGGCGGGGCATAAGATGGCATTAGAAGAATCCCACCGCACTGCCTTAGGTTCACATGCTGCACCAGCGAAGGGGAAGGGAAGGTAACGAGACACAGCCCTGGTAGGCCATGACCCTTTTAGACTGATCGCAGGTCACTCTTCCCCTGCCTCTGTTGCAGTGGTTATTATTCCACTGGTGTAGGAAAGGATGATCTCAGATCAGTGTAGATGGAAGAGATGGATGTCAGAGGTTTAGGTCCCATGTCATCTGGCACAGACAGCTATGCCGCCCAGGGCTCCTGAATAATATTTTTGTTGTTGAAGGGTTCTTTTTGTTTATCGTGGCAGTGAATTATTTAATTAATATCTAACTTTTCTATTAACATATGAATATGCACTAGAATTCTTCACTTTACATGAAAATAGACTCGTATCCCAAAGCTTTTGTTTCTGTGAGTAATACTATTTGGAGCCTTGTGTTGCTAAGGGAACTTCATTGTAGACTGTGTGGTTATCATCTGAAGTTGTTATTCATTCAGATCCGTTTTTAAAGTCTCACCTGATGAGCAGAAAGGCTCTTACGAAGGGCCATGTCTCATATGACGCTCACTTCAAAGGCGAAGTTCCCTGCATAGACTGGACCCGACACTGAACAAAAGGCCCATGGAAGACTCACCTCTGCAAACATAACTGTCGCATTTGGTGTCTGGCCTATGAAATAAGAAAGCATCTGATTTTCATAGAAGATTCGTAAAATAGATGATTATTGGATAACTGTGTAGTTATACCCTGTAGTTCATACATAGAATCCACCTCCATGTAGGTTTCAGTGAAGCGGCTGAACTGGATCTAAACTGGAAACCTGGACAGATACAGTTCAGATTCATATTACGCTTCGGACTGTGACATGCCATAAGACGAACTTCTTATTCATCTCTCTCGCTCTCTCTCGTCTCACAGTATGTTTGCATCTTTTTCACATTCCCTCCCTGTTGTCGTCCTGTTTTTCACCCTCAGACGTGGTGGAGGTGGAGGTGTCTTCTGTTCCTTGTCTCATCCACTTTCTTCTCCCTGTTTCTTGCATGCCATCAGACAGCCAGTGCTCCATCTTGGAGTTTCTAACCATCGTCTGAGAGAGAGAGAGAGAGAGAAAGGGAGAGAGAGAAGGATTAAGAAGGAATAACTGCTAGGAAGACCAATGTTCAGATAGTGTACTAAAATTGTTATTGCTTTTTTTTTTTTTTTTTTGCATCTTGATTTTGTTTTGGGGTTTATTAATGTCAATGACTGATTGTGAGTAGGTGCCTTCTGGTACTCTTGAAGATGTACCCGGGTTTGTGTACAACCATTAAATGTTATAGCAGAAAGTGTCTATATACCATGACGCACATACAATTGTTTTTCTCCACACCTGTTAGAATGTGAGGGGAGGGCTTAGGGTGAATCATTCAGAATGAGTCTTTTATTAGTGTAGTGTGTGTGATGTTCAGTTAAGGCTTGCAAAGATGTACATTTCTTAGTTGTTGAGAGTTTAAATATGTCATGCCACAATCAAAATCAAAATGCTAGAATGTCCTATTTCACACATACATATATCTACGGTATATATAGTGTATTTTGATAGATGTATCGATAATGAGGTTTACAAATACTGATTGAATGAACTAATGAACAATCTAACTTGCTGAATGGGTTACTCGCTTCTCGTCCAAAGGTGTATCGCTGTGTGTCTGAATGTAACTCTGTATGTCGGTCAAAGTGGGAAAAACACCTTTTCATAGGTTATCCAAATCTGAGTGTTTGTGCATGTTGTGTGAGTTTAGTCAGCCGTGTTCGTGCGATTCGCGTTGTATTCTCATTGTAATCCAACTTTTTTTTCCCCCTCAAAGAGTAATTCTGGTAGTCTTGGAATGCTATGTGCTCTGACTCGTTGGCCTAAATTATTTAGCACAGCCTCGTTAATGCAAAGTGCTTATCTGAGCTTGGAAGCCTGAAACCAAACAAGAACATACGTATATGTGCTCTGTAGGACGTGATTCTCGTGTAACAACCATTTTTGGCACAGCCCTTATATTTGGTTATTATGCTCCTTTCACTTACTACTGTGTGGGTCTGCTTTTAAAACAACTTTTTTGGGGGGTGGTGTTCGTATATTGTAAAACCGATGCAGCACTGGAACTACTAGCAGTTGTTTGTTTCTGCTACTGTTTATTTATTCTGTCAATGCTGTTACAGTGTTTTGAATGTACTAAAGCGGTTCAAACGGGAATTGCTAATGTCACTAACACTGAACAAACGCTCATAGCCACTAATTAGCATGCGCTGACGACGTCATGCCAAGTCCTGGCGACCAGCATCCAATTATAGTCAGACACGTCGGCATGTTTAGTTGGGGGCGGGGTTTCTCCTTTTCCCTGCCGAAAGCCGCAGCGTTTGCTCCTCGTGGTACTACACCGTCGTCGGGAGACGGTTCTGAGCGGGAGCTTCGGGAGGCGGACACGAGGACGAACGTCACCTTCACGAATGTGCCGCGTCCGCACTGAGAAACCTGTGTTGTTGTGTTTTGTTTGTTTTTGTTTGTTTGTTTGTTTGTTTGTTTGTTTGTGTTTCTGACAAGCACTGTAACGCATCAGAACTCTTACGTAACACAGGAATGAGGCGACCATGGAATGCTGAGTTCGAGCTAACACGGGCTAACACTGAATCATATCTTGTAGAACTGTCAGATATATAGATATTTTGTATGACTTGTATTAAAAAAAAAGTCATTTTGCTACTTTTTGTAATGAGAGGTTTAAAAAAAATACTACGTACTTGTCTCGATTTAGAAT
Source organism: Electrophorus electricus (assembly GCF_041902795.1). Taxonomy (NCBI): domain Eukaryota; kingdom Metazoa; phylum Chordata; class Actinopteri; order Gymnotiformes; family Gymnotidae; genus Electrophorus; species Electrophorus electricus. Next base: position 10,837,954 of record NC_137514.1, on the reverse strand, counting down.
ATTATTCTTTGTTTTATACCAACCAAAATTAGAGCTAAGAAAGACATTGCAACGTAAAAGAAAAGAAATAAATAAAAGAGAGGTCGGGAATAGCTTTAATCTTCTTTCCTTTCTTTGGATCAACTAAAGACATGATTAGTAATGTCCACATGCACTGTTGCGACGGGGATTCATAGGTGACTTGCTGAAAATGGGGAGGACGCGCTGACGTTCATTCGCTGCTGAACTAAACGTATGACCAAATAGTAGCCTAGATGCCTGTTCCTTTAATTCAACGCTTTACTGACTAGTTCTCCCCCTCCCCCGCCTCCCGTTTTCAGTTCGTCAGCACAAAGCGCGATGTTGCTCTTGACTGAATAAAAATATAGTGTACAAGTGTATGTATAATACTGTACACTTTATCGTATGTAGTAATATGACTCAATGTACAGTTTGGGGGTCCTTTTGTATACAGTTTTTAACAGATTATCTGTAGATATATGTGGATTTTGCCAGCTTTTCTGTAGCTATTAACAGCGAAAACTAAATTTGCTTGCTTGTAATAAACAAACAAAAAAAATCTGTGTGTCTGGTCATTTTCTAGTCAGTAGTGCATTACTCAGACTTAAATACATTTGCAGTTGGAATTAAGGCGTCTTTCAGAAAAGTGCAAATATGTGCATATTTTCATAACTGGATTTCCAAAGAAAGTAATAGATGATGTCTTTGCTCATGTTTTACCTGTTCAGAGAGTGGACACACTGACCTATGAACAATCCCCTGTTAACAAAAATTCCTTTGGTGATCACTTGTCATCCTACAAATAAAACTGGCTCATATTATTTAAACACCTCAGTATCTTCCAGCGTGATGCAGAGACGCTATCCCCTTTTAAATTATCCTCTTCTCATCCACAGACTAGACAAACACAAAGACTTGCTTGTCAAGAGTGAGATTGATAACCATTAAGATAATAACTAGCCTACAGATGCTCTAGATATGTTCTGTTTCTTAACACATTCACTGAAATAACAGCACCAAAGCATCAACTGTTATGAGCAATTCCTCCTCATGTGTTGCTGCAGTAGCTGCCTCTTGTATGCCATGTAAGAGACGTCATCAGCTTTACGTTGGAAAAAACCAAGAGAAGACGTTGAGCACCTTCAGACCATAAGATTTAAGGATTTGTCATTTCCAGGGGCAACGCATTTTTAATGTTAATGGACATTGCATTAATGCATTATTGCATTAATCTGTTTGCATTGCCAGTTGTTGCTAAGGCAACAATGAAGTTAGGTAATTCAAAGAAATTGGTGGTTAGCCCGTTGGCCTCTCAGCACTGGGATCTTGGGTTTGAGTCCCTATCTGGGTGGAGTTTCCATATTCTCCCTGTGTCTGTGTAGATTTTCTCCCACAGTCTAAAAAACCCCACAGAGGTTAGGTTGATTGGATACCATAAAATGTCCTCTATGATATATTGGCGGCTGCTTCTCATCAGTGTGAGTGAACGTAAAAAAGATTATATATATCTGTAAAGTGACCTTGAGTTTGAACAAGGTGCTATATAATGTAACGAAGAAGAAGAAGAAGACAACAACATTCTTGGAACTTTAGAATCCCATGGAATGAATGTTATGATTTTTATGATTATTAAACTAATTGACATCTGAGATTTGATTGAGATCTGGTGACTATGGAGACCATTTGAGTACAGTCAACTCATTGTCATGATCAACAAAACCAGTTTGAGATTATTTGATCTTTGTGACATGACCCTACCATTCCAGTGTTGCAGCAGACCACGAGACTCATCAGACCAGGCAACAATTGTCCAAATTTGTTGAGCCTGTGTGAACTGTAGCCTCGGTTGCCTGTTCTTAGCTGAGAACAGTGGCACACAGTGTGTGTTCTGCTGCTGTAGCCCATCTGATATTTAAGGTTCGATGCGTTGTGTGTTCCGAGATGCGCCTCTGCATATCTTGGATGTGCCGAGTGGATGAGTTTCGGTTGCCTTTCTATTAGCTCGAACCAGTCTGGCCATTCGCGTTTCACCTCAGGCATCAACAAGACATTTTCACCCAGAAAGCTGCCACTCACTGGATATTTTTTCTCTCTCACTTTTTTTTTTTTTTGGACTGTTCTCTGTAAACGCTAGAGATGGTTGTGTGTGAAAATCCCAGTAGGTCAGCAGTTTCTGAAATGCCACATTCAAAGTCACTTAAATCATCTTTCTTCCCCATTCTGATGCTCACTTTAAATTTCAGCAGGTCATCTCTACATGCTTAAATGCACTGAGTTGCAACCATGTGATTGGCTGATTAGATAGTTGCGTTAACGAGCAGTTGAACAGGTGTACCTCTAATGGTTGTACGTCTGAGGTTGTTGTAATGCCACATAATGGACAGAAGATGGCAGCAAACAGTATAACTATAAACCATGAGTCTCAGTCAGTCTGTAAACTTAGGTTACAAACGCGCCTCTACGTTATTTTCTACATTTCTCTAACTAAAAACTGTGGATAAAAACTGTGACTTGGTTTGATTCATTTATTCCTCCCATGATCTGATCTGTTCCAACAGATCTAGCAAAAACCCCCAAAGCAAAACAGTCCTTTGTCAGACTGCGAAGTTAATCATCTTGAGTGAGGATAACGATGCTTTTCTAGCTACAGATAAAAGGCTTATATGAAAATGATTCAGGCCATATTCAGAAAGAGCTTGTTTCGTTCAATTACTTCAATTACGCGTTTGAAACTTATATTTGTTGCAATGAGGTGCAATGGCCAGTTGGTGGCAGTAATGTTAAAGGCTTTTAGACACGCCACTGCAACTCTGCATTCACGTATCAGCAGGAGGCAGAAGAAACACGGAGAGCGCGTGATGATAAAGTATTCCCACTGGCGTCTCCCACGCGCTGTTCAGCGATTACAACACGTGGAGCTCATGGTTAAGAAGCGGTAGATTAACATATGTTGCTCTTTGGCTTTACCATTAGGATGGTCCCTGCAGTAGATATCTAACTGTACAAACTGTCGAGTGTGTGTGCGCGCATCTAAGTAGAAATTCACACTCAGGTGAATCACATTATTATACGATTATAATACGATTACATACGATTACATGGCTATTGTATCCAGGCATTTTGTCTGCACTATAAGGGAAAAAGATAATAGAATTCCAGTTTGGTTGGTATTCGTATTTTATGGAACTGTACATTAACTGCACATTGTAATTGTATGCAATTACCATTAGATTAGCATTATAATGGCTTAGTTATTATATCTAAAGTTTCTCTAAAAAAAAACAAACACAGGTGAAGGAGCTGAAAGCCATAGTTTAACCATACGCTGGGGTTAAACTCCATATTGACTTGAAATTTTTCAGATGTCTATAGACTGTGTATGATGCATCCAAGTATGTAAACAAATAAACAATCTGAACAGATACCTAAAACTCACAACGCTTGCCATTGTGTTGATATAAGTTGTATCCACCTGATGTACAATGTGCTCATTAGATCAGTTTATGGTGTAAATGTTAATCAACTTTAATTCCAAATTAGGATTAACTATGTGTGAGCTGATTAACGGTGATAATTAAGACTCACTCCCCAAGCACACCACTGTCGAAGCAGTGCTGTGAGTGCTATAAAATTTAAAGCTAGCATTGAAAAAGTGTAATGGACCGTGTGTGTGTGTGTGTGCGCGCGCGCGCACGTGCCTGTGTGTGAGAGTGTGTAAGAGAAGGAGAAAGAGTGTGTGAGTGTGTGTTCACTCAGCTGTGAAATCTCCATGAGGACTGAAATTGCAGTTATTTGCTAAGATTGTTTATGAGTCATTTGGCTTTTATTCTCTCTTTGTCTGCTGGTCGGCCCCTTTTATTAACGACTTAAAATGAGTCTTAATGGTTCATGAAAACACTGAAGTGTCTGAATTGGCTATTTGATTGGCTGTCCAGTACATTGCCTCACAAGGTGGCTTGGCCCAGTGCTTACCTGGAGGATAACCTGCACTTGGCCATTACTGTGTACACGATTGATGTACGTCTACTTAAAACCAGTTACAGTTTGGGGTACCAAATTGATAGATATTTATACACACACACACACACACACACACACACACACACACACACACACACAGTTGTACAGTGCCAGTCAAAGGTTTGGACACAACTTTAATATTCTTCATCGCATTTAAGGCATTTTAATCGAATGTCTTATGCTTAAATTTGTTTCTAAGACAAACATAAATAGTAAAAGTCGACGGTTTATATATGAAACGATTTCCAAAACAATATATACAGCATTTAATTAAAAATAATAGAGATGAAATTTTAAATTAATATTAATCCCCCCCTACCCCGCCTCCGCAAATTCGGATATGTAGTCCCTCACCCTCAGCATACATGAGGATGTCTTCAGGACATCACAGGTGGGTAAGAGAAGACAAAGAGCGTATATAGCTGTCATCCAACGCTGTCGAGTAATGGGTAGCTGTGAAGAACTTTGAAGAATCTAAAGTCCAAGATAGTCAATCATTATTTAGCGGAGCATAAGCACGAGTTATTTCATTATTTTTGATGCCGTCACTGTTTTTCTAAAACGTAGAAGATATTCAAAATCATTCAGTATCCAAACAGCTTACTTGTACTGTATGTTTGTATATGTGTTTATGTGTGTTTCGAGAGCTCAGCAAGTGTGTTGGCCATTTTACCATAAGCTAATGTATGATGCTCCGGGCTCGGATGAGTTTTTAATTCAACAGTGAAAGGAATTGGGGAAAAAAAAGTTACCAGTGCTTTCAAATATTTAAGGTTTTCTGATCTTTCGGCAATTTGTATTGAATTAAATGCGCCTTTCATCAGTTTTATAGCAAATAATTTTACTGGGGTCATCCCGGTGTTGTCCTGAAATCAGAGCAACTATAACTGTCATTCTTTTGTATGTTGCACGACTGCACGGTTATGAAAATGATGTCTGGTTAGAAGAAAAAAAAATCTCTCTCAACTTCACCCAAGTGCCTCTTTGGTTCAGTTGTGAATCAAGCCCTTCTTTTTAAAAGCAGAGATGAGCATTTAAAAGACCACGAAAGGTTCTGTCCCCTACACAGTGAAAATGTCAGACGAGGACTAGCGAGAGCAACCGCGCCAACCTCGCCGTCACCTCCGTGTTGTTAAGGTGGACCGCCCGTCAAAGGACAGCGGCGCGCCCGCACTCGCAGTCGAGCTCTGCAGCGAGCGACGCTAACCCTGAAACGTGAGCCGTGAATAGAGCAGGAGAGAGGGAGAGGGAGAGAGAGAGCGAGGGAACGACAGAACGAATGAATAGACAAACACTCGCCTCTTAACCCTTCTTCTTAATAGAGTAAATTGTGCAGAAATTTCATTTCGTGGCCTCTGTCTCCTCATCTCCAGTCATTTTAAACCATTTATTTTTCCTCATCCTTCATTATAATCGTGTTAATGGAATTTTTGGTCACCGCAAACATGTACATGGTCTCTGAAAATGGTCTCACACAGAATTCGGTACCGAATTAAAACAACGTAGCTCACCATATTGTTCTTACGCACTCGGGAAATTAACACACTCATAGTGTTCTTACCAGTAGCCTAATGTCTGACCCAAATGGGTAGTCTAACTACACTGTATACTATATTGTATAGTATATACCACATTACCCAAACCCAGGTAACTACACTGTATACTATATTATATGGTATATACTACATTACCCAAGCCCAGGTAACTACACTGTATACTATATTATATGGTATATACTACATTACCCAAGCCCAGGTAACTACACTGTATACTATATTATATGGTATATACTACATTACCCAAGCCCAGGTAACTACACTGTATACTATATTATATGGTATATACTACATTACCCAAGCCCAGGTAACTACACTGTATACTATATTATATGGTATATACTACATTACCCAAGCCCAGGTAACTACACTGTATACTATATTATATGGTATATACTACATTACCCAAGCCCAGGTAACTACACTGTATACTATATTATATGGTATATACTACATTACCCAAGCCCAGGTAACTACACTGTATACTATATTATATGGTATATACTACATTACCCAAGCCCAGGTAACTACACTGTATACTATATTATATAGTATATACCACATTACCCAAGCCCAGGTAACTACACTGTATACTATATTATATGGTATATACTACATTACCCAAGCCCAGGTAACTACACTGTATACTATATTATATGGTATATACTACATTACCCAAGCCCAGGTAACTACACTGTATACTATATTATATAGTATATACTACATTACCCAAGCCCAGGTAACTACACTGTATACTATATTATATAGTATATATTACATTACCCCTTCAAATGTGTGCTCAACTGCAATTACTCCTCAAATAAAAAAGATAAAATAATTATATTAGGCCAATCCAATATTAAGCATTATTTTGCTTACAAAAATAAATTATTCTTACATGCATACACTGAGTATAAAAGTGTCTTCTTATAATAACATTCTTATTTTTATTTCATACAGCGCACATGGCAATTAAATCATTCTTAAGACACATTATTAAAATTATTGACAGATCCGATTAGGCTACAGATCCCTGTTTCACATTTCCAAGAATCCAGACTCCATGTGCTAGAGCTTGAAAAGACTCCAGACCCCATGTACTAGAGCGTGAGAAGACTCCAGACTCCATGTGCTAAAGTGTGAAAAGACTCCAGACTCCATGTGCTAAAGTGTGAGAAGACTCCATGTGCTAAAGCTTGAGAAGACTCCATGTGCTAAAGCGTGAGAAGACTCCATGTGCTAGAGCGGGAGAAGACTCCATGTGTTAAACTGGGAGAAGACTCCATGTGCTACACCGGGAGAAGACTCCATGTGCTAAAGCGGGAGAAGACTCCATGTGCTACAGCGGGACAAGACTCCATGTGCTAAAGCGGGAGAAGACTCCATGTGCTACAGCAGGAGAAGACTCCTTGTGCTACAGTGGGAGAAGACTCCATGTGCTACAGCGGGAGAAGACTCCATGTGGTAAAGCAGGAGAAGACTCCATGTGCTACAGCAAGAGAAGACTCCATGTGCTACAGCGGGAGAAGACTCCATGTGTTAAATTGGGAGAAGACTCCATGTGCCACAGCAGGAGAAGACTCCATGTGCTAAAGCGGGAGAAGACTCCATGTGCTACAGCGGGAGAAGACTCCATGTGTTAAATTGGGAGAAGACTCCATGTGCTACAGCGGGAGAAGATTCCATGTGCTAAAGCGGGAGAAGACTCCATGTGCTACAGCGGAAGAAGACTCCATGTGCTAGAGGCTACAGGGCTTCTATCTATAGCCGTTTTGATAAGAGAAGGAAAGAAATGTGATCTTTTTTTCAGAAGTGGGGAATGGCCCAAACTGAAAGGTATGTAGATTTAATATCAGAATAGAAAAGGCCACATAATTCTGACATAATAAAGGCTAAAATAAAGTAGTATGCTCCTTTTAGTAGCATGTCCTTTTAGTAGTATGTCTTTTCAGTAGTATGTCCTTTTAGTAGTATGTCCTTTCAGTAGTATGTCCTTTTAGTACTATGTTATTTCAGTAGTATGTCCTTTCAGAGGTATGTTCTTTCAGTAGTATGTCCTTTTAGTACTATGTCCTTTCAGAGGTATGTTCTTTTAGTAGTATGCCATTTCAGTAGTGTGTCCTTTCAGAGGTATGTTCTTTTAGTAGTAGGTCCTTTCAGTAGTATGTCCTCTCAATAGTGAGCTTTTAAAGCTCAATAATTAATTTTTGCTTGCCTTGGGGGAGGTGGTGTAGCAGCAGACTTGTGGCTTTAGAAGCAATGGCCAGTCAGATTTTGAACATTTCACTTTTATGTCTTTCAGAAGTGTGTTTAAGAATAGATGGGAATAACAGGAGCCTGAAAGAGCAAGATTAAGCTCTAAACGGGCACATTTTGGGCACCATAACCTCCTGTCATAATCTCTGTGTTTATGAATATCGAATTCAGAAGATGAAGCGAAAAGCCGTCTGCGAATTTGTGCCCACCTAGCGAGCGCTTTCAAAGAAAAAGCCACGGAGCTGAATTTGGAGGAGGGAAATCACAGAACTCGCCCGCTGGTTACCTTCCAGCCTTCTGCTTTTAGCCTCCACTCAAGCAGCTAAAGCTTCATCTCTCTCTCTCTCTCTCTCTCTCTCTCTCTCTCTCTCTCTCTCTCTTTCCTCTTATCTATCATTCCCTCTGTCCCCCTCCTCCTCTCTCTTCATCTCTTTCCTCTTATCTCTCATTCCCTCCTTGCCTTCTTTCACCTCCCTCTCTCCCTCTCACTCTCACTCATTCTCTCTCTCTCTCTCTCTCTCTCTTTCCTCTTATCTCTCATTCCCTCCTTGCCTTCTTTCACTTCCCTCTCTCCTTCTCTCTCTCTCTCTCTCTCTCTCTCTCTCTCTCTCTCTCTCTCTCTCTCCCCTGATCACAGTGATTGATTTTATGGCCACTCTTATCAAACGCAGCAGGCCTCATCAATGACAGTGTGGAGGATTGTGGTCTTTTTCTCTGTGGCATCCTAGTAACAGATAGGAAGTCTGGGAGTGAGTTGGTAAGTGAGTGAAAAAGCAAGAACGGAAAAGAAACAGATTCCAGCCATCCTGAGAACCAATTCACAGAGGGATTATTATGGGATTATAATGAGATTAGGGGCCTCTCTGATTAGCTCTCCCTCTCTCTCTCTCTCTCTCTCTCTCTCTCTCTCTCTCTCTCTCTCTCTTCCCCCTCTCTCTTTCTCTCCCTCTTCCTCTCTCATTCTACAATCAGGAAGGAGTTAAAGAATTAGTCATGGTTGGTTAGCAGCTGCTGCATTGCTAAACAGTTCATTAGGGGTCTTTACAGCCTACTCATACTTTGGGATAACTTCCTACCCCACTTGATATGATCTAATGGCAACGTCTGTCTAATTTTCCTTATCAAGTATCTTTACTGGGGCCTGCCTTAGAACATCAGTCTCCTGGTTTCATAGGCTATGGTGGGGGGAGGTAGTTCACATGAGGTAATTGTCTGGTAATTGCCCCCAGGTAATTGCTGTTTCGGTTTAAATCTGACGACTGATTTGATGCCTACCAGAGGAGGGTGCTGTGCTGTTAAAATAACAAGCAGAAATGGTGTGGAAAAAGGTGTGTTCGGAAGTATAATGGGATGGTTCCCTGGTATCTTTTGATGAATGGAAATTGTTTAGACACATACATATTCACACTTGATCATGTCTTAACACAGGCAAGGGGAAATAAGTATCTATAAGCATAACTGTAAATTTATACATAGCCAGAACAGAAATGTGAATTATATTTTAGGTAGACTTGTTCTTAAACATGAATTATTCAGACATTAAATGATTGTGTGTGTGTGTGTGTGTGTGTGTGTGTGTGTGTGTGTGTGTGTGTGTGTGTGTGTGTGTGTGTGCTTTCACTTTTCAACTTTATATATCACATTATTGCACGTTTTACGCATTTCGGTTAATAATGGAGAAAACACAACTGAACACAACTTACAATTACGCGCATATTTATTAAACTATCTGTTTATAATTATTGATTTGCAGTGTCGTTAAAATGCGGCAGTAATTAACAAGAACGATAATAACCGTGTAAATAATAGTATCCCTTAATCAGCGACGGGATAGCACGTTACTGCCCGCGGCGTCGGCCGTGCCCGGCGCGCAGCAGGCCCGCTGCGCTATGGAAACGGGGCGCGCCTAATTAGCCGGTGAAATCCTCCACCGGGGCGGTGGAGCGGAGCGAGGCAGGGCTATTGTACAGTGTCGCTTTTCTTCCCGTCAGTCTTTCAGCGCGGGCCTAGATTGGCGCTGTCCCCGAGTCTGTGGGAACCGGGGACGGCACTCTGACGCGGGCCCTCCTCAGGCCGACATCATTACACGGCCAATTAAGCTAGGTCAACGGGCGCTGGCGAGGGCAAGACAGCAGGGGCGATTGTTGTGTCTTGCCCCCCACCCCCTCTCCCTCTCTCCTCCCCCCTCCTCCTCTAACCTCTCCGTTCGCTAATCAACCTGCTCGCACAAGTCTCTCTTTTGGTTTAGTGTTGCGCTGGGGTATTAAAATTTAACTATCAATTTGACGACCAGACGCTGATCGCAAACAAAAAGAAAAAAGTGCTTAGCGTGTGAATCGTTACCTGATCAAACGAGGGTTATTACTTTTATGATCAATTGTTGGAGCTTGAGGCGACGAGAGGAAACAGGTGACTCGTTTTGGCAGAATAACAAACGCTGACGCTTTTGGGAGCCAGCTGCGACGGCTACACGCTCAGCTGGTATCGGACAAAGAGACAGGTGACCGAACGAGGATGTTTACCGCCGTGAAAAGGCCTGGAGGTGCTCGCTGCGCGGCTCGGGGCTGGGTGTCTCCCCGCTAGACCTGCACCTGGTCTGGCGGTCTTGGCAGCTCCGGGGCAGCTTCGCAGGTGTTCCACTCGCTTTTGTGTGACGGTCGACGCGGTGGTTCCTCTTCAGGACAAAACTACTGGGAGGGCGTGCTGTCCCAGCTGAGCCCTCATCGGAGGATAACAAGACCTCCCTTCTACCACATCCCCACCCTTTCCCCCCGAAGTACGAGAGACCACTGTCAGAGTGGGAGGCTTGGGTGGGTAATTGTATGTAATTAGCTATTTTAATTAGCCAACCAGGTGCTTGGGATACTCACACACACACGCACGCACGCACAGGCACCCGACAAAACACACTATACTACTAATTCTCTCTCTCTCTCTCTCTCTCTCTCTCTCTCTGTGTGTGTGTGTGTGAGTGAGAGAGAAAGAGAGAATATCTTTGTTGAACCAGCATGTATCCTTCAGCTCAACATCCCTTACACCATGCCTGTTAGTAACATTTTACCAACTCAGCTCCTCTGTGAGGCCTTCATGTCAGTCAATCTTCCTTATTGTGTCACCGATTTTCAGCAGCGTTTGTCATGACATAATAACCGGCCCTCAGTAAACACTTCACAATGATGTCATAATGATGTCATCTTCAAGCAACAGTGTCGAAGTTCGGCTTCTCTGAACACCTTCGCTTAGCTCAATCGTGACTAGAAGGTCACATTACACTGAATCATGTTCACTACTTGTTCACCAGTGTGAGCTTTAAAGCAAGCACAGTGTATTACTGTGAGAGACATCCGAGGTGACAGGTGTGCAGTAGAATAGATGTGACGGTTCATCTGGACTGCTACAGTAACACGTCTAAGATGGCGAGGCACTGCAAACTACTGTGAACGTTTTGTTTCAATGGCTGAGAACTAAAGTGTGTAGTACACCTATTTTATGTTTTTAGTTTTTTGTACTGCTGTACCCATCTACCCTAAATTCCCCATCTACCCTATAAAAAAAAATTTGAAAAAATTATATATATATATATATCCCATCATAGGGATCAATAAAATGTTCAATTCATTTCAAACCTTTGGTGTTTTCCTATAATTGGGAGCTCTGGTCTCCACAAAGAGATGAAAAAAATGTACACACACACACCCACACACACACACAAACAAACCAAAAGAGACAAACACAAGGGTTCTGCCACGTATGGAGATCTATACAATCCTGCATGTTCTTGTGTTGCTGGGCTGGCCTTGGGTGCTGTGTATAGGCTCTGATATAGACCTGCACAATTGATCAGTCCCCATTACACACTGCCGGTTCACCAAGACATTGTCCAGCCTGGGCTTGTTTGGAATAATTAGACTTCTGAAGTGTTGCATCCAGCCTGGGCAGAAGGTGCTAGCGCCTTTGTGCGGTTTCATCTCTTTCAGTCTTCATTGATTGGGGGCAGAGTAGCTAGCTTCAGTGCACATGGGAGTTTTATATATATGTATCAAAAGCTGAAGGCTGCCGCTGTACCCAGTGCTGGAACCCAGGTCTGACAGGAGGTAACGTGAGCTCTGACCACAGAACCAGAGAGCCAGTTCTCAGAGAACCCATTTAACCTTCCTAAGAGGCGGTCTCCATCACTATCCTCCCCTTCAGAGAGTGATGGTCTCTGTCACAGTAAATATATCTTGGATGACTACAGCTATTAGCAATAAACCTCAGGCCGTGATCGTGTGTGAGTGTTGAGGTCGTGATCGCGTGTGTGTTGAGGGAGCATTTAGAGTAGGGTCTGAGCACCGTGGCTTCCCTCCGTGTCTGGGAGATAGTACCTGGTGAAGCACTCTGCTGTTACCTGATCTGAGATGAAAGCTCCCTCTGGCTCTTTGATGGACAGGTTGAATGGGAACACTTACTGCACGGTGATAGACGGGGAGAATTAGGAGAACAATGCAGGCCAAATTATAGCCTTTTGCTGCGGGAGTCACTGATACCTACACACACACGCAGGCTGGCACACACCCAGGTAAACCTAATCTGAGCAAGAGGTGTGTGTGTGTGTGTGCATGCATGCGTGTGTGTGCACGTGTTTTAAAGAGTTTATAACTCCTTATAATGTCTGCAATGGTTAATGTTTATTACTCCTTAAAAAATCCTTTTTTGAAAAACTTTTGGCAGACTCGTACTGATAAGTGACCCAGGTGCATGAAGGATGTGGCAAATGACCTATGACCTATGCACAAGCTTCTTCATACGTTCATATAGTAACGGTGTGACGTGACAATCCCTCCTACGCAGGCAGCCTTACCCCCACATCTGCCTGTGCTCTCTGCTGCCACGGGTCGAACTTCATCTTGATCACATTACAGAGAAGAGTATGTGGGCTGATGCACAGCAGGATTACTATGAGATTATAATGAGATTAGCAGTATCAGAGGTGTCTGTCTGTCTGTCTGTCTCTCTCTCTCTCTCATCGCTAAAAGCACAGACCCCCTGCCTGATCGGACCGCCTACTGATTCAGAGTCGTATGTTTCTAGGGGGCTGAACTGGACCGATAGGCACGCCATTTAGGATATCCTGCAGTCAGGCCTTGTGCCTTCAGTGCATAACTCTCTTAGCATTATATGTATACACTGATTCATTATATTGTCTGTGGCAAATTAAAGTAGTAGTCATCTACTCAGATTAAACCTTGTAAATATAAAATGCCTAATTCTTTTATTAAATTAACATTCACTTCAGCTATAAACCAAATACCCAACACAGGCTTCTACATTTTCCTATGAAGCGCATCGCAGTGAACGAAACAGTTTTCAGAGATTCTGCTCCCTGTCTGTAGCTCCTGCCTGGTTTCATCTGACCACTCAGGACTGGAATACGAGATGTCTGAAGTCCGGTTCTGGAGGCGTTGACTGGTGCTAGATGGGCATGTGGTGGACCAATCGTCCACAACTTGATCCTCAGACCTTCCGTTGTGCGTATAGGATTGGCTTACAGACGACTGACGAGGCTTGGCTATCATCCCAGACTCTAGGTGTTGGACAGGTAAGACTAGGTGCGCTCACAAACACACATCCTAATACAGTCTAGAGTAATTACTGTTTAGTATTACAGTCATATCACATGACACCACATTAAGTTTTATTAATGTCTGGCCTATTCATTATTTAGAATAGTGTTTGGCACCCCAGCTACACTGTGTTATAAATATCACAGTTTATGAAACGGAGAATGATAGACCTTGTTTTAAAACTGATTTACATGTATTTACTTGTGTATATTAATTAGAACGATAAGGCCAGGAGGCCGATCAAGGGTTAGGCCTAGTGACTAAGGGGCTGGAGCACTAAGGGTCATATGCTTGCAGGGTATCATGGGAAATGGTGTCTTTATAAGTTACCTATTCACTCAACCCTGATGTTGTGTGCTTTAACAAGGCCTATTACACTGTCAATCCAGGCTAATAACCGTTGCCACTCCGACGGCCTGTGCCCGTGACAGCCTTGTAAATGAGAACACCTTCTCAGTACACCTTCCATGGTAACATAATAAGTTCACCGTAGGCAACTGATGTCAGGTAAGGAGCGAGTAGTTTAATAATTCTGCATTTTATTCTGTTTTCCATTTCTAATGGAAAGGTACACAGACCCACACATTCCTTGTTCAAGCCAAGTAAGCCCAGTCAAGCCATTTTAAACATAGGTGAAGTAGCCATGCTTTATAAAATTAATTTTAAAAAGCCTACCCTCAGTTCTGCCTTTCTGCAGAAGAATTATTCACAAGCGAGATTCCCTACTTGAGTGATATTTTGAGCACACTTTTGAATGTCATTTGAGCTGGTCATTCCACTGACAATACATGAAGAGGTCTCGTCGGAGTAGACAGTATGGTGGTGGCTTGTCTGAGTAAGCTCTGATAAAGCCACACACTTTGTTTTTTGTATGGATTATGTGCCATGCTGTTTTGCTGCATGAGGGTCTCTATGATGGACTGCAGGCTTTATTTTAGCCTTTCGGGTGCTACAAATTCCCTCATGAAGTTGAAAGGAGTCAAGAATCTTTGTTGAAATGCAAGTTGATGATAACAGCTCTTCATGATACTAGTTGCAAAGATGTCTTTGGTATGCTATGGAGCCTGTGTTTGCTATGCTAAGGGATCTGTTTGGCCTGATATGGGGTCTGTTTGGTATGACAAACAGTTTTTTCGCTTCATTAGCTCAATAATAGGTTAATATCGATATATATTTGCACAAATCAGGTGTGAGACAAGACCTACACTGCACATCAGACAGTTCCTCAGTGACTCAGCTGGGGAACCTGGCACACGCTCACTTCAGGCCAAGTTTGTACAGTACAATCGAAAATGGACTTACACCCAATATATGTATTTTGTTCTGCCACCAAATTCGCTTGATGAAATAAGAGATGGGCAGGGCGCTCAGGCTTGCTCAGACCTGAGATATAACAGCAAAACTATGGTATTCAGCTCCACAAGGATCGGTCTGGGCACCTCCTTAGTTCGTGAGCCAAAATGGGGAGGGGAGTATTACTACATTCCAAACTGGAAGTCATTACCATTTTTTAAAAAAAATCTGAAATCATTAGTATCATGAGACATCACATGGTTAAGAGTTTTAATAAACCCTTTCAGGTCTTTTTATCATTCTGCAATAGTCACAGAGCACATTTACCTGACGCACGAGGAGTTCCCTCTTGGGTTAAAGACGAGATACATTAATCACAGTGAAGAGCTTGAAAGGAGGGAAGACTTGGAAGACTCAGCATCAGGACGAGCAAAAATTCAGCTTTGAAGCCCTAGAAGAGCTGGTCTTAAAGGAGGCAAAAATAAGCACCATTTGCATTACAGTATCTTACAGTATCAGTCCTTATAATGCAGGAATGTCAAAAGAACGTGGACTTACTGGGAACGTGCCAGTTTGCAGGGTCATGCTTAAGACGGCAGAAGTCTCTCAAGTGCAGATGTGTTTTCCTTCGAGTCTTGTGAGGATCTGTACGCAGTCAGCTGGGGCTCCAGTTGCAGTCTGCATGGGGCTCAGTATGTGCTGAGCAATAACGCTTTTCAACAATCGAGCTTTATGCAGAAATGAAGCTTACGTCAAAGAAGTACATTTGCAAAATGAAGATACAGTTGCTCGCAACCCAGTTTCCCCCCATAAACACAAGCAAAAGGTTTCCAACAAAATATGGCGGATAAAGAAAGAGACATTCCCCAAAAGATAAAAGAATTGGATGCATATAATAGTCAGACCTATTAATTCTAGTGCAGGCCAGACTACATTATACATAAGGAGATGACCCCCCCCTTCTACACTACATCCTGGTCCTCTCTTCTAACACAGACTCCTCCCTTCCTTCGTCCCTCTCCATACACCTCAGCTGTGGCTCCATCCCAACAGCCTCCCGCTCCCCTGCTGAGTGCACTCCATTACGGCCTCGCTCCCTACGCACTCCACCTGACGCACTAAAAGCCAGGCTCGGGTTAAGAGGTGGGAAAATGGGGCTCGGGCCGAAAGGACGGGGCCATTCAGTCCACTGATTGCTGATGTGTCAGTAGGGGGGAGAGTGTGATAATAACACTCACTTGTTCACCTCTCCCGCCTTTTCTCCTTTTAGGGATAGTGGAACGCGGAAGGTTCAAATGGACAGTGGGTATAGGGGGCGTGTGTGTGTGTGTGTGTGTGTGTGTGTGTGTGTGTGTGTGAGTGTGTGAGTGTGAGTGTGAGTGTGTGTGTGAGTGTGTGTGTGTGTGTGTGTGTGAGTGTGAGTGTGTGTGTGTGAGTGAGTGTGTGTGTGTGTGTGTGTGTGGGTGTGTGTGTGTGGGTGTGTGTGTGTGTGTGTGCGTGCGTATGTCTGTTCGTTGCGTGTGGTAATAACTTTAACTCACATCTAAATGTCACAGAAAAGCAACCTGCTTGTGAAAAGAACACGCTGCTTTAGTGTGAAAGATAACTCAGTCTTTGTCTCACTTATACTATCACAGCTTTTCATGACTGCTTCCAAGATCCCCACTGGTTGGAAAGAGAAAAGACAGGAATGGTGGCGTCAGTAAAAGGAGAGAGGAAAATAAAGCGAGAGACAGAGAGAGAGAGAGAGAGAGAGAGAGAGAGAGAGACACTATACACTGATTTACACTGATTCAACTTTACTTGCTTTACTTTTACTTTACTTACTCCTTTACACTGATTCAACTTTACTTACGTTTATCGACACTGATGCCTTGGCTCCTGACCACTGTCCTTGGAAAACCACAGAAAGGGGCAGTTCTAAATAAGTTCTGAATAAATTAGGACTTCCATTATTAGGCTGTTTTAGTAGCATGAGACTAAATGGTAGGGCCTGACTTGTCCAAGAAGAAAAACATTCATGATCTTGTAATTCATTCAAAATAATAAAACATTAAAGAAAGCTGGAAACGTATTTCCGAACACCATGAATGCTATGTAACATATTTCTTCCATGTTTTCATGAACCCAATCTTCCCTTGTGCCTTCAGAAACTTCAGCTCTCCATTGCATCTGCCAGCCTGCATTAATTGATGAAATACCGTAGCAATCAGCCGCTGGTTGCCTCCACGCTGTCCTGCCAACAGCACGCACGCACTCAGAGCAGACGCTGAGCCAGCCCACGATGTGCCACGTCATGCACAGGCCAGAACAGTCTCTCTCTCTCTCTCTCTCTCTCTCTCTATCCTTCTTTCTATCTCCCTCTCTCCTTTTTTATCTTCTCTCCTTCGTATCTCGCTCTTTTCTCACTCTTTTCTCGCACTTTCTTTCTCTGTCTCTCTGTCTCTCTCTCTCTCTCTCTCTCTCTCTCTCTCCGTCTCCCCGGTCACCGAGAGGGGAGGGTGTTTGTGTGCAGTGGTGGGTGATACAGAGTGGCAGAGGTGACTGAGTCTCACACAAAGGCAAACACAGCTTCCCCTGTGCAGTGGGCCCTGTGAAATCGTTTCACTGCCAGCCAAACTTCCAGAATCCCTCAAAATGGAGAGTAGCCAAGCAGCAGGATGGGAGGGGGAAAGGCGAGCAGGATGAGGAGGAAAGTGGGGGTGTGGTGGGGTGAAGGGGGGTCCAGAATCACTAAGCTCCGTTCATTAACCTCGTCTCAACGTGGTCCAGCAAATACACCTCCTCTAATCTTGTCAGGCACAACATGAGCTAGAGCAGAAACTGCCAGTGTGTGTGTGTGTGTGTGTGTGTGTGTGTGTGTGTGTGTGTGTGTGTGTGTGTTCAGAAAAGCAAAAAGTGAATGAAAAATGGAAAAAAAAAAAAAAGAGTTCCAGTTAATAAGAAAAAAAGCTAACTTAAGAGCAGGCCTACAGCTGCTTTGTGCACATAGCACTACACCGATATAGGACATGATAGTTAACTGTATTTTTGTGTTTATATTCTGCGGTGAATACATTTGTTTTCAGCTGCAGATCACTTCATAATACAGAAATCATCATCATTCGAAAATCAAATCCCTAAAAGTAGACTTACTAGAGTTGCACGGGGTCCTAAAATAGTCTCGTAATAACCGACCACCGTTTCCAAATTCTCCCAAAGGAGATTAAGTGCATTTTGATTGCTTGAGAACACTGCATACTATCAGGCCGCCTTCAATTAGATGCCCAATTAGCGCTGGTCCGAACTCGGCAGGTGCGAGGTCGCGGTGCGACCAGGCAGCCAGCGCAACGGCCGCGGGGTTGATTTCCACTGCTACCGTGGGCAGTCAGGATGTTATTATCCAGGCTTGAGATCTGCAGACTAATGTGGTCGCAACTGCACGGAGCCGGGTCGCACGCAGTGAGGAGGTGCGGTGAGTCCGCGAGCGCTGCTATTCAGGCTTTCGGGGTTTGGACGTAGGCTTCACTCACTGCCGCGAGGGAAAACGTTAGAACAAAAACGCCCGTCAAAGCGAGAGTTGGGAGCCGAAGCTAATTTCTGCCGCCCTTTTAATAGATTTAGCATAATTTATTCCTTTTTATGTAATGCCGTCATTATTAACCTATTTTTTTTTTTAGAAGTAGGCTACAGACTTGTCAGAGTAGGCTTACTCATCTAGGTTATAAGGTTTTTGAAGAATACAGAACCAAACGCCTGTTTACATGAAAACAAATGTTTACCAAAAAAAAAAAAAAAAAAAAAAAAAAAAAAAAAGACTGTCAGAAAGAAAACGTTAAAGTGCACGAGCCCGCGCGCGCTCGCCTCACACCGCGACTCGGTCGATGCAAAAACAAAGGTCACAACTTTTTTTTGGAAATGTCACTCACTCGCTCTCTCGTCACTTAGTGGCCTGTTTGGGCGGGAGGGGGCTTGGTCCCCTCCCTGCCGCCGAAGGGCCCGGAATAAAGCGCCGCCGCGGCACCGAGACCCGGCGCTGTCTGAAAGTGTGGAGGCGGCCGGAGCAGTGCCGCGGGAGACCATTGTCGCTCCGCTCGCGCCGCAGGCAAAGCGAGGAGGCGGGTGGCCCGGCAGGACTGCTGCAGCCCAATAGAGGCGTACGGCTCGCGAATACCCGCGCGCCGCTGTGCCCGCGGGCTGCAAGTGGGCTCTGCCCCTCTCCCTCGCGCAGACACGCACGCTCGCTCACTTAGCACCGAGCCTATAAGCAAGACTGTGCTTCTAGAGAAACTACTGTGGTTTAAAGAGATAGAAGTGTTTAATCAGCGGCGGTTCTTCCCATACGCAAACTACGGGGCTGCCGCCTCACCGGACAAGGTGGCGACACCCTGTTGCAGTAATCTGAAGCGCGCAGGGAAAGCCAACAGGCCTAAATAGATTACGATGTTAACGTGATAGTGTGCCTGGCCACGTTGTCAAGTGTAACGCAGAGATACGATTTTTAAAAATCCGTTAACGTTATCCAGAGTATGAATATAGTTGGTAGGCAGATAGAATGGCTTTAAAGGGCTCTTACCTTTGAGGCCTGGACAAAAAAGTCAGGTCAGGGGCATTACTAGTCAAGTTTTGTTTAGGTGCAGCAAGGTTGGGACTGGTACTGACCTGCTGACTGTGCTGTATTTAATTCATTGTTTCTTATCAAAACCTGATGACCCTGACTCAGAGGGAGTCACTGTTAGGGATTAGTTAGGCATTCACTGGAACAAACTCGTGGATCCACAGTGTTCTCATATGAGTAAAAATGCTCGAATAAGCTAAACAGCACCAAAACATGTCCCGGACTTGAAGGAATACTCAGGCGAACACACTAATGTTGCTTTTAATTGACATTAACATGACTTTAACAGGTGGACACCAAGTAACATTATATACATAATGTTAGTGGTCATACTAGCTGGTTTCTACTAGCTTTCATGTACCCTGTTATCATGGCCAAAATGCCTTTAACTCGGTATCGGCCAAGAGTCCCATTGATTGGATGTTTAATTTTCAGAGAGAACGACGTGGCCGCTAAGAGATACGTGAGAGTTACCTGAGGTATGGGTAATCAAGGCTGGGTTTGGAACAAAGCGTCCGGACAGAAAGCTACACTGCCCCTGCTCAGGTTTCACGACCTGCTACGTCTTTGGACCGTACAAAGTGCGACGTAGCTGTGGTAACAGGAACCAGGGCCCTAACCAGCCGAGTCTGGCCGTCTGTCAAATTCATTGTGTTTGTCTCATCTGAAACAAGACACCACGAGTTTGTACGTGTGTGTGGGGTGGATGGTTCAAAGGGTCTGGGGGCATCAGACGTGACCCCGGAGTGATGGCAAACCGTGACCCGTGCTCACGATATCAAAGATGCTGCCATTAGTTGCAGTAATGACTGTGCTCTGTGCAGAGGAACAGTACAGCGTTCGTTTGGTTGTGTGGCTCACCATGGGACTCTTATTAGCCTGGTACCACAGTGGCAACCCTGTGGAGACAGAAACCTAAGAGCTGCTTATTTATAGATGCCAACAATGGAGGTGTCTCATTCACATTGCTCATACACTATGTTGGGGGGGGCTAAAGACTAGATTAAACATAGGCAGCTAGACAGGGTGGACTGGGTGTGGGTGTGAGTGTGTGTTTGTGTGTGTGGCACATCAGGTAAGTGAATGTGGTGCCACAGTGACAGTTACTTCACAGTCAGTGCTGATGGAGACAAAGCTCCCTTCCCCAGAGATAATTACAGTTTACATCTGCTTAGCAGTCTTGCTCCAGTCATGTTTATGCAGCCTGCTCTAACCTCTCCTCTCCACTCCTCTCCTCTCCTCACCTCTCCTTGCCTCTCCTCTCCCCTCCTCTCTCCTCTCCTCTCCTCTGCTCACCTCGCCTCGCCTCTCCTCTCCTCTCCTCTCCACTCCTCTCCTCTCCTTTCCTGTCCTCCCCTCTCCTCTCCTCTCCTCTCCCCTCCTCTCTCCTCTCCTCTCCGCTCCTCTCTCCTCTCCTCTCCTCTCCTCTCCCCTCCTCTCTCCTCTCCACTCCTCTCCTCTCCTTTCCTGTCCTCCCCTCTCCTCTCCTCTCCTCTCCTCTCCCCTCCTCTCTCCTCTCCACTCCTCTCCTCTCCGCTCCTCTCTCCTCTCCTCTCCTCTCCTCTCCCCTCCTCTCTCCTCTCCACTCCTCTCCACTCCTCTCCTCTCCTCTCCTCTCCTCTCCTCACCTCTCCTCTCCACTCCTCTCCTCTCCTCTCCGCTCCTCTCTCCTCTCCTCTCCTCTCCCCTCCTCTCTCCTCTCCACTCCTCTCCTCTCCCCTCCTCTCTCCTCTCCACTCCTCTCCTCTCCTCTCCTCTCCTCTCCACTCCTCTCCTCTCCTCTCCTCTCCTCTCCTCTCCTCTCCTCTCCCCTCCTCTCTCCTCTCCTCTCCTCTCACTCCCCTCCTCTCTCCTCTCCACTCCTCTCCTCTCCCCTCCTCTCTCCTCTCCTCTCCTCTGCTCACCTCGCCTCGCCTCTCCTCTCCTCTCCTCTCCACTCCTCTCCTCTTCTTTCCTCTCCTCACCTCTCCTCTCCACTCCTCTCCTCTCCTCTCCTCTCCTCTCCCCTCCTCTCTCCTCTCCACTCCTCTCCTCTCCCCTCCTCTCTCCTCTCCTCTCCTCTCCTCTCCTCACCTCTCCTCTCCACTCCTCTCCTCTCCTCTCCTCTCCTCTCCTCTCCCCTCCTCTCTCCTCTCCACTCCTCTCCTCTCCCCTCCTCTCTCCTCTCCACTCCTCTCCTCTCCACTCCTCTCCTCTCCTCTCCTCTCCTCACCTCTCCTCTCCTCTCCTCTCCTCTCCTCTCCTCTCCTCTCCTCTCCTCACCTCTCCTCTCCTCTCCTCTCCTCACCTCTCCTCCACTCCTCCTCTCCTCATCTCCTCCTGCAGTAGGGAGGAAAAAACATAATTGCTCATTGTCCAACTATCTCACTTTAAAGCACTTTAGCAACACTCAAAAAAAGAAAAAAGGGTCTCATCATGCTCAAATCCATTTGGCTGGACTCAACTGCTGCGGATGAAAGTTCTTGTTTGTTTGTTTACATTTCACGATGTATCTTCCTGGGATATAATTTTCAAATTTATGAACCAGACTTTGTTTTAAAAATTGCCAACTGGCTGTTTTGTTTCGGGGGTTAACCAGCTTAATTTATGTCATTATATCAATGTTATTTGTGACATAATATTGAGCAAGGGGAGATACAAAGCATTTAATGAGATTGCACTGGAACGTCTTACGCTTGTAAAGGGAAAATTATAAGATGACTACAAACCTTGACATCGATAGATGTACAGCAGCCTGTGGTCTGGTTATGACTAAAGGCACAGAAGACCAGACACAGACACCTGACAGTATATATTTCAAGACTGCAGATGAAAAGCTGCAAGACAACTGAAATATCAAAAAGTTAAGGTCTGCCTTTCTTTTTGTGCTTGGTACTTATACTATTCATCAATAGTATTTCCAAGTAATTTGTACTATATATAGTAGCATTTTAGTATTATAATAATATCAATGGTATCAGTATTCCCAATATGTAAAGTGAACTGACTTCACATTGGCATCAGTGTTTTTGAGTTTAGGAACTATTGTCCATGTGTAGACTTCAAAACCTAATTGTTCTTAATTTTATTTGTTCAAAATGTTGCTGATAATTTTACCAATTTTACCAGTTGCTTTCATGATGTACTTCCCATTGTCAACTCAATAACTTAAGAAGGAACTGGATCTTATCCTTCAACAAGAAACTGAAAGTAAAATGAATTTTATAAAAATGTGTCTGGCTCTAATTTGAACCCGTGTCTGCAGAGTCAGATTATGGAGCTATAATAGGAAGTACCGAATACCTTTAGACCGTTTCCTGCACTGTTTTTAATCCCATATCTGTGCTTCCTCTAAACCACTTTAGCATTTCTTCTTTGTGGACGGTGTAATAATCGGTGTAAAAGTGGATCAGAGTGGTGGGGGAGCGAGAAAGAGAGAGCGAGAGAGAGAGAGAGAGGGAAAGGGAGAGAGAGAGAGAGAGAGAGAGAGAGAGAGAGAGTCTGTCTGTCTGTGTGCATGCATGCTTGTGTGTGCTTGTGAATCTTGAGCCAGGATATCGCTAACAAGCATGGTTCCCTGGTTAAGCAAATCCCTGTCTAGGATTTGCATACTGCTAAATACGTATGAGCTCCCAAACATTAGAGAGGATTTGGAGACAGACATACACACACACACACACACAGGCACACACACACACACATACACAGAGTTAAGGCTAGCCTATATAACTGCAGAGTTTGTCACTAGCCATGCCATCAGATCTTGTCATATCTAATTCAACGTGTGCATCTCATACGTGTTTGGGAGCATAAACTTGTCTGTGCCATGATGTGCTTGTCAGTTTCACGACAGACTTTTGCCTCTCGCGTCAATGCATTTGTTTACTTCTGCAAGTGCCTCCCGCCTCAACTCAGACGGACGCTTAGCTATCACATGTTTAAGTTAGTGTCTTCTGCAGGATTACCTCGGGCCCAAAATGCCAACTTTGCTAACTGAGAATCGAAGATTCCAGGGTCCAGCTACCATTACACAACTGATCTCGAGCGTACTGGTGTGAAATAGGTTCCACTCATTTCTTAGTGAATGTGACGTTTCCCTTTAAAGGCAGGATCGGGGTATTACTAAATGATTATCTGTTTTGTAGGGTAACGGACTGCTCTGCCTGCTTCAATATACACTCATATCCACTGCTGCCCACGTGGGAATTGTCACTGCCTTACACAGTGGAATTAGTAATGTAGGCTAATTTGCAACCTTAATGGCAATTGTGCAAGACGGACAGGTGGATAAAAGTGCGGTTTGACCATTGGTAAATTGGAGAGAGAGAGAGAGAGAGAGAGAGAGAGAGAGAGAGAGAGTATTTTATTCAGTTCAGAGATATTTTTCTATTCATCACCTGTTAGATCTGCAGTGATTTTCTGCTCAAAATATGTTACAGTAGCGTGTTTCTTGTAGATGACTGCAAATGCACATTCTCTCCAATATACAAGTAACCTGCACATACGTTTACCTTGAGTTTAATTAAATGGGAAACATTTATTTTATGTAGTAAATAATCATGTAATCCGAATTGACCTTGGACACACTTTGATTTCAGCACCTGGACAGCTCCATTTGCCGACCTGTGTAGTCTCCCAAACATCCGCCTTAAAAAAACGAATAAACAACAACAACAACAACAACAACAACAAAACCAATCTTTCTAAATTTCGAACATTTATTTGAGGATAGCACTTTCTAGCAAGTCACTTATCACTGCAAACTTTTTAAGGAGAACTTCCCTGGAGAGAATATACGTTCCTCAAAAACGTCTAATGACTTGAATGAAAATGAGATCGGGTGGGCGGACTGTTAGATTAGGCTTCATTCGGCGAATGTAAAATGAACTGTCCCGGGCAACTACAGGGGTGCAGCTGCGCAGGAGGGCTGTGAAATCCAGCGAACAATCGCGGTCACTGTTCTTCAACCGCTCGCTTTCCAAAAGCCCATTTGCATAGTCCGTTCTGGTTGATTGACTACTATAGCCTGTCCGGGAGACTTCCTTTGTCCGCTAATCAGCATAAGACGGCGGGGTGACAGCCCTCAGGTGACAGATCTCCTTTCGGAGCGCGAGCATGGCAACGTGAAGAAGAGACTGAAATGCCACCGCTGCCATAGATTCCGGTGAGAACGTGATCTAGCACTCCTATAGATCTGAACGGCCAGGGCGTTTGAAGAGTGACAGCCGCACGCCTGCGCCAGTAGGTTCCGAAGTTAAAACGTTACTGAGCTCGAATCAAATCCGAAATTTAAAGACGCAGGCGAACCATTGTCGATGCAAATTACTGCTCGTGGGTAACAGGCAACAAGAGAAAGGAAATGCTTCTTTTCATTTGTCAGATACTCACACACAGGCCTACAGTGAAACGGAGGAAGCAATAGTCTATATTAGATGATAATAAAAACCGAGGTCACCGTGATACTCCCTATACCCAGTTTAAACAGAAATTCAAAAATAAACAGACAATAACAGCAGTCCAAATTGAACTATAATTATTTAATATAAAATGTAACCACAAACAATATCTAATCAGATAGCTGTAGTCTTAAATTTGTCTCAAATTCAATTTAAATCAGGCAGCAATTAAATAATTAAACTTATAGTATCTGGAACCATGTCGAAAATAACAACGACGATAAAGATGCTGAATATGATTTGGCAATTAAAAAAATATTTCTAAGCTTATATTGGGCTTTACTGCAGTTTATCTGTGCCTAATTAGCCCATAATTCATTTTTTGGACACTGAAATAAATTATGGAGTATCCTGCAAATACTGTCAATAACTGCGCTTTTAAAATCGGCTTGTGAGCAGCGGGTAGAGACGTGCGCTTAAGATGTCCACTCCGACAGGCTCTGCGTTTCTACAGTCCTCGGACGTTAACCGATATTTGCTGTACTTGCAAACCGGGAGTCGCCTTTTGTCCCGCGCACCTGCGTCGCTTCTCGTTGTCTTTGGGAATTTGCTCGTGTTTGTAATCAGCTTTGTAAGTGCCAATGAGTGCATGGATGAGTGAAAGTTCCCAACCGCGCGGTGCGGCACGCGGGCCTGCTGAATAACTGTCAAAGTGAGGCGCCGTTCCATCCCTCAGCTTTGCCAAATTCCAGCAGTCTCTCACAATCACGACTGCCCAGCATGGCCTCTGCAGAGGCGGATACTAGATACAGGGTTTGTGTGTGTGTGTGTGTGTGTGTGTGTGAGAGAGAGAGAGAGAGAGAGAGAGAGAGAGAGAGAGAGAGAGAGAGAGAGAGAGAGAGCCTATATTCCCAAACACTCCTACTGCCAGTGGATCTCTCAAAGGTGTGCGTTTGCAATGTACATATAAACTGTACTATAGTTTGATAAAGAATCCAAGTACTGGACGAATACAAACGTTGGTGGACATTTCAAACATAAGTCTCTTTAAGACATATTTGGTTAAAAAAAAAAGGCCCGGGATGTGAAGGGTAAAAAGGTTTTGACGTAAATGTGATGTAGGATGAAAAACAAATAAACGTACGAAATTTCGTGACACCTCCTCCCCCCTGCACCCATCTGACATTCAACAAGATGCTGACACGATTTAGGGGAGCATCGCGGTCGCAGTCTCCGAAACGGTACAAAAACGTCTCGCTCCTCTCCGCGAGGTTCTGGATTAGGCGAGAGGCTGCAAGATTGTTAAACATGTCAACGTGTAATTGCACGATAAGGCCCGCGCTAGGAATTTATTGGCCCAGTTGCTATTTCTACTCCCCGCTAATCTCCCGCCGCACATGCGTCCTTTCCAATCTGTCTCCGTAATCTTCCGTGGCAGAAAGGCAACCAATGGCGTCAGGAGCGCTTGCTTCCCCCCCTTTTTTTGGGGGGGGGGGGGAGAGACGAGAAAATATGCAGGGAAGTGATAAACGCGGATGCTAATTAGGGACATTTAGGACAGCGAGTGCAAGGGATCTGGGGTTTACAAACGGAAAAAAAATGGGCCAGTTATGACGGTCTCTTAGTAGTAAAGCGGTTTTTCGAGCCCGCAAGAGCAGACTCCGAGTTTTGGATTTATTGGTTAGAAGTTTCGCTCCGTTTCCCGTCCTTTCCGCTCTGTAAGAAAGCTAACTACTGAACTTTACCAGAAAACGCGTCTGGCAGCTGGAACTCTGCCCACGTTAGCTCAGCTCATTTTGTTTTTACTTGCAAATCCTTAGGCCTGTTTGTCATATCATGTGGTTCAGTGACCGAAGTTAGCAAAGGTAGAGAAGTCAAATTTTTAAAATCTTACTTTGGAGTGGAATAGCATTTAAGGGGCTCCGATATATAGTGAATGTACATGTTATTCCCGTTAAAATAGATTTGTGGCGTTAATTATTCACAAATATCCATGTATAAAGTACTGGAGGACGACTGTCTCGTATTAACAGATTTGTATTACCATTTTGTTCAACGTCGAGTGTCGAACCACATTCGCTTCTATTACCGTACAACACGTAAAAGTTTCGAAGAGAACAGACTACTGGATTCTCAAACGATGTGATTGGAAAAAAAGAAATTCACACGGTCATCAACAAAATAACGGCAGGGCTCCCAACAGACCTGTCCTCCCGAGGGCCCAGGAGCGCTAGCTACTTGTTGCAGGAAATCTCAAAGCCTTACGCTGTTCCGGTAGGTAATTGCAAAGAGACTGCGACTCGTCGCTGACCCCGGGGTTAGCTCTCAGGGCCAACTAATCCCTCTCTTTCCCACACAAAACACTCCGCTCTCCTCATTCAACCTAATCCTACTGACACCCTACGGACGTTTCCTTGATGGCCCGCTGGTGATTCACTGAGAAATTCAACTTGTCATTTTTTTAAAAGTTGAAGGCAATAAACTAACAGGCGCAAAAATGACTATTATTCTAAGCACGAGAATGGGAGCCGTATGCTTTGTGGAAATAAATGGTACGAGATATAATTCCATTAAGACATGTAGCACTTTATTATTCTAAGGTAAATAAAGTCGTGAATGGCGCCCTGTGTTCCCAGACGGATTTAGCTGAAGTGGAAAGGATTTAACACGCGCGTTCGCAGAGCTGGGGGTTGTTCATTGTACGATGAATAATGTCGTTTTCTTTGGATTTGTTGATCTTCGTTTTTCATTGGATATTATTTATTTAGAAGGGTCTTGATCTTTGACCGACCCCGTCCCTAACCTCCGAACAAGCAAACAGTAACAACGCCAACTGGTAAATCTCTCTCCCTTTAACAAAAGTTCTTACTCCTGGAACGTCTCGCCTGAAATATTGTTTAACATTCCCAAAAGTTGTGTACAGAATGAAATTCGTTAAGCTCATCACATTTTTATATACCTCAATCAAATAATATGATGCACGTTTACTTCCTATGATACTGACATTGAAATAGGCAGCACTTTGTTGGGTACATGGGGACAAACGTATTGCTCGTAAACCATTTATACCTTAGTGGTAAAACTCATGCAAATGATTTGTTGCATGTTTATACTAGGTTATTTTATAACCATCTTAATCGTTTTACTACAGTTTAAAGATAATTGTGCATACAAATAATAATTTAATAAAGATCCAACAATAAATAGTTCATCATTTAAAAAATACACAAAACAATAACAATCAAAACAGCTACAAAAGAGATTTGTAACGTTTTCTTTAAAACAACGTATAGCAACTAAAAAAACTTTTGGCCATGCTATACCTGTTTTTGTATGAACAGTATATTGCAAAGGCGAATATAGAATATACAAGATTTTTTATTTTTTAAATAATAAAGTTTCGAGTAATTTAATTGAGGTCCGCCCGTTTCGGAGTTTAGTCTAAATTAGAAAAAAGTATTGGTATTTTCTTAATCTTAATTTTAATCTTATTTCTTTAGCAAAGTGATACTTACAGTATTTCATTGCTTGTTGTAGATAATAATAATAATAATAATAATAATAATAATAATAATAATAATAATAATAATAATAATAATAATAATAATGATGATGTAACTTTTTAGTCAAAATTGATTTGTATGATTTTCAAAGTCTGTCCGATTTATTTTCTTTTCTTGTTTTATTTAAAAACATTTACATTTCATTTAATGTAAATGTTTCCTATTTTACTCGCCTGGAGCTCACGGGGCGTTTTGGCTCGAATTTTGTTTGTGCGAGAATCTCAGTCTGAGGCCCGTGACGAGTCGGAAGTGTTGAATCATGTTGTATTTTCCGACGAGACGTCTCTAGTATCAACCCAACAACTAGAAGACCGCAGCCCTGTCTACTCTGGACAGTGCAGTCGTGGCTCTGATAGGGAGAAATGCGACTGAAAAATGATACAAAGAGCAACAGCTATGAAATTTATTCGTTTCATACCAACGCAAAAAGGTTTGCTTTCTTTCTTGAAAAAAAAGAATTAAAGAAACTATTTACATTTCTTTAAGCCTATCGGTTTCTATATAATATATGCACAATTATTAAATACATCGACCAAAAAGGGAATGGATCAAACACACAGGCTTAGTCACGTGTTTACAAACCAAAGAATTGTGGGCTGATGACAATAACATAAACCTTTAAAACATTGTAGCCATTTTCACTAGGCCTATAAGCTGAAGCCTCCACTCGTCCCCAGTTTAAAATGTGCATTTCACAACAATCAAAGTTACTTCAAAACTGTCACAAGATAATGTAGATTGTTTAAAGGCTGGCATCTCTTCCCTTTAGCAAACGCACAGGCCTAAAGCTAATTTGTATGTAGGCAATTTTCTTTGAACTCTGGAAAAACAGCTTACCTATACTGTGCCCCGCTGTCACGTCTGTTTACTTTCAAGGTTTAAATAATAGTTGACTTTAAATTTACAAGGAACCATTCTGTACAAAAAAAAGGTAGTTATGATCTAAAAAGAGGTAAATATTTGGTTACTTGTTTCTGCGTGGTTGATTTTATGTTTCTTTTTCCTTTCTTATTGTTTATTTTAAATATGTGTCAGTGGAACGGTTCCGTTAATGCCTGTTGTAGAACTTTGATAGTGCTGTGGCAGTGCGTGAAGTCTGCTTTGAACGGAACTGTCCCCTGTCTCGGCCGTCGGTAAGTACATGCTTATCATCTCTCGCAAGTCCCCGGGACAGGGCCCCCGAGAGTGAGTGGTAACCGGAGGGCTTACACTCGGTTCGGACTTCACAAGAGACCCCAACGAACCAATGCCTCCCGAGGCAGCCACGCTGGAATTCTGGTGTTGCGTGTAAGATATCCCTCCGTAGCCCGACGGAGAGGCGCTCATGTAGCTCTGCGAGTTTGATATGGGGCTGTACTGGAGGGCGGTCATGTCGTAGCGATGCATGGGCTGCGGATTGTGTGGGTGGTGGTGGTGGTGGTGTCCGTGGTGGTGATGCGCGCCGCTTCCCGGGTGCTGTCCGTACGCCAGCTGCGCCTCCTGCATCATCGCGGCGGCAGCCGCGGCGGCCGCTACCTGCCCCGAATAGGCGCCGTTCGCCCAGCCGTTCATGTGTGCATAGCTCGCCGTGGCGCTACCACCGTGACCTCCGGGGCTCTCCAACCTCTGCCCGACCCCGGGCGCGCTCATTCCCAAACCCACTCCGCCTCCACTGCCCGACCCAGCGAGCAGGCCGCCCGCCAAGGAATATTTGTCCTTTTTCAGCAGCGTCTTGGTCTTTCTCCGTGGTCTGTACTTGTAATCCGGGTGCTCTTTCATATGCATGGCACGTAAGCGCTTCGCCTCGTCGATGAAGGGTCGCTTTTCCGCCTCGGACATGACTTTCCACTCCGCGCCGAGCCGCTTGCTGATCTCAGAGTTGTGCATTTTGGGGTTTTCCTGTGCCATCTTCCGTCGCTGACCTCGAGACCACACCATGAACGCGTTCATGGGTCTCTTTACGCGTTCTTGGTTCACTTTGCTCCCCGTATTTGGTCCCGTGTGCCCCGTGTTTGTGTTCGTTTGAGGTCCCGGGGAGTGCAAGTCCGTTTCCATCATCATGCTATACATTCACCTGGCTTTAACTTTCTCAGTCAGCAAACAAGAAACATTCACTCCGAGCAACACCGGCGTCCCTGACCGTTGGCACCGACGCGTAAAAAAAACTCCCAACAAAAACTGAAACAAGAAAACAGTGATACAATCCAAACCGATACAGTGTAAGTCGCCTGTCCTGTTTTTCTTTACTTTCTTTTCGTCTGATTTTCACATCCAGCGCGATGAAAAGCGTCTTTGAGCTACTTTCAGCGGCGCGGTAGAAAAGTTAATGGGAGAGCGGCCATATGATGCGCTTTGACAGCGACTAAATGAGACGAAGCCAACCAATGGCGTTCCAGAGAAGCAACGATTTGCATGTCTCACGGTCAGGTGACGCGCATGGGAGCGAGCTCGTGGCAGGCTTTGGATGGGGTTTCTCTAACTCAGGCGGTAAACAGTGGCAGGCGAAACCACTGCCAGACGTATATTTTTGGCAAAATAAATGAAGTTAATACAAAAATAATATAGAGAACTCTAACAGTTCTAAAAATATATCTTAGGGCAGCAAATCAATTAACTCTTGATAATATTTTAGGCTGTTCAGGCATGCATTTATTTATTTGATATTTAATGTCGGTAGACTATTTTGCTTTAAATCGTTTAATTTATAAGTAAAAACTGATCATGCCAACAAAGGCATATAAATGATAGTTCTTCATGGGTAGTGTAGCCCGTGACTTTTTAAATGACACATTTAAACAGATGTTTAAACATTTTGTTCTTGCGTATGCTAAATAGCAACACTCAAAATGAAACATTCTACCTCCAAGTAGCCTAAAAGTAAACAAAACTAGCCAAAAACAAATAAATGAAAAAAGAAAAACAGCGAAAATAGCTCATTGACCATTTCGAGGCGTTTCACTGGGTCTGATAAAATCTTCGCTCAGCCCCTCCGCACAGTTTTGCGATTTCTCGCAGCTCGCTGCTTTTGTTTCGAGCTGCTTTAAAATCTGTGAAAGACTCTTTTCAGCAAATTGGTGCCACAGGTGCTTCCCCGTTGTGTCGGTTGCTAAGAAACAGGTGACTGACGCCCAGCGCACGTGCCAGACCAGCCTCTTTGTCCACAAGTGGCTTGGGGACGACGTTAAAAAAAATTTTATTCTGAAGAAACAGAATTATCGGTGTTACCCAAGATAACCAAAGGTTCGTAATGTTCTGAATATACAACGGCCTAAGACGTGACACATTTTATGAACGCTGTTTTGTGTTATGTCCTGTAATAAAAATAGTGCCTACTGAAGATCCCCGAATAAACCAATGAACATGCAGGTCTGCTGAAGAAGTAACAATAGAATAATACTAGTTTCAAATACGACAAATTGGATAAAATGGACACACTTAAGGTTCCCTTTTCCAGCTTCGAATCATGTTGCCACTGGAGTGAAACTACCTTCTCCCCCTTGGAGCACTAAGAGAAATTCCCTCAGACGGCTTATATATTCTAAATGTAAAAATAGATTTAGTGTTTACCTTGCCATGTTCTGTTTTCCCCAAAGGCATTTTTTTTTCGTAAAAGGGGACTGTTGATATTAAACAATTGTAAGAAACAAAATGTAAGTCGGTCCTATTCTAGTTTTTGTTATTATTATTCAATTATTATATAAAATGTATTATATCGAATATTCAAGAATAATATATTTTGAAACGTCAACAAAAGAAACTATGAAATGCAGTCTCACTTTAGACGCATGAATGCAGCACGTGAATACACCTCAGAATTGACCGCACTGGCTTAAAATGACGAGTTCAAAGGGCTTTGCTTTTTAACGAGGCTACAGAATCTCCCAGTTTTACTGTTAAAAATATATAATAGCAACTCAAACTGGGCTATAACAGCGATAAGATGTAATATGCCTGTAATAATCCAGTAACCATAAAACATTTAGCCATATGTTTGTTTGTTTTTTCTCCTTAAAAGGCTTAATTCCAAGGCTCAGGGACACGAGCTGGGAAACGTAAGCGTGAGGGAGTCGCGGGCACATCATTCAAATTTCACACCAGACTTGTTCAGAATATCTCAATTAATTGTTAATTGGGGCGAAAAATAAATATCGCGTCAGTGGAACACAGTTAACAACTTAATCATCACACTCATCACTGGAAGAAGAATGGGCATATCCATTATGCAATTATGCGTTATTTGTCGAATTACACTATTGGTTTAACAATGCTCTTCGCATTATTCAAGACAGTATTCCAACTGAGCAGTAGTGGTAATTTAAAAAACGCGGCAATAAACTACACTGAAGCAATATGGGCATTGTCTTGTCTCTGTTTGTTGTTTACCGCTGTATAAGTTCTGTCTGCATATATTTACTGGAAGATGGCTTCATATTCAGCAGTATCTGAACAGGAATTTCCTTCATATAACCACGTGAGCAGTTCTAGCAGTTCTATGCTCTTAACATGCTATCGTATCCACAAAATGGGCGTAATTAAATTATTTGATAATTATTTAGTAACTAAATCATAAATGAATGTGTTCTCATTTGCGAATAATCGTGTAGAACGGGCATCACGGATATAATGTAACGCAATTATTTTATTTATGCACATGACCAAAAGCAGTCAATGATTGCCTATTTTTTTGAAACGTCAGCCTTCTTTGAAAGTCTATATTTTTGAAACATCAGCCTTTTTATCTATCATGAGCTTCCCTGGCAAGCTGCTCATTGTGAATCACTAAAATGATCGAAAACAAATCAGTATGCCAAATTAAGACATACCAAATGAATTATACAGTAGCATAGTGTAGTTCATACCAAATGAATTATACTGTAGATTTTTTTAAAACACTTTGTAGTCTATAGGCTATAATAATGTAATCTAAGACAACAGATACGTATTATTAATAGTATTAGTATTAGTATTTGTATACAAATACAATTACAGCTGGTGTGAGAAAATGTCTCCCTTATATTGGTATCATTTATACGCGACGTAACTCGAGGGCACTGCCCTAAAGTCAGCGTACTAGTAGTGCCGTGATCAGTTCACTTCTTTGGGAACTTTCCTAGACGCAGTGTATAACTGCACCACGGCTTCAGTCGCACGCGAGTGCTGCACGCTCAAACACTTGCTCCTATTCCGAGGAGCTTCGCTGCTAAAAAAAAAAACAAAAAAAACCCTCACGCGCGCAGTCCTGTGTTTCAAATGCTCCCCGCGAGACAGCGCGCGGAGTAAGTGGCGTCGCTCCGTTTCATCCCCGTCTGCAAAGTGAATTAGAGAGTCTCTTGAACTTGCGGGAACGCACGGGGTTTAAAGCGGTCAACATCTGTCAGGTGCGCGAGCTTTCGCTCTTCACCGCGTTTTAAGCGTAATTGGACGGGGAGGGAGGAGGCACGCGGAGGGGAAAACTTCCATTTGACGCCCATTTTCGGTCCCAGACTTATTTTCGCGCAATTTCCACATCGTCACTGACACACTGAGTGCCGAGGCAGAGAAATATAAAGAGGGAAATAGGATAACAGTCGCACACCTACCACCCTGACCAAATCAACAATCAAAACGTGAAAGGGAGAGTCACAATACCAACCAAACTACTCCATTGTCTTTTCCGAGGTGACAGAGTGAGACAGGAACTGAATTTGTTACTACAGTCATTTCAAAACAACGCTGCCAGACAGAAAAAAAAACCCCTACACAGTACAGGATCTTCTCTTAAAAAGGAACTCCGAGCCCTGCTCTTATGTTAAACTGCCCTTCATTAGGCATATCAGCATATTAGTCTAGGGAAAATGTGAAGGAATATGTAAGATATTACAGAAGTTAGGTTCAAAAAAGATACTGCAAAATTGAAGTGGGTCTTTCTCTGAAAAACCATTAATGTTGTAAACTGCTGCATCCTTTCATAAAGTGTAGGCTATAGACTAATCTAAATGTATGATGTATAATCACACAGGTAATAAATAGGTTTCTTCACCAATAACATTTCAATGCTGTGTTCAAGCCCTCCATGAAGCCTACATGAAACTCAGATTGCTGAATGGGCTACAATTTTGATAGCCTATTCAACCTAACAATGGCATAATAATGTCTTTTATGTGTTTTCGTTGCAAATGTACTGTAAGAGCTACATTTTAGTGTTTCAGATATCTACTATTCGCTTTCAGATATCTACCTTTGAAAAGAGCTACATTTAGCAATGGCCAAGCAGGCTAAAAGTTTTGTTTTTGTTTGTGGCGTTTTGTATTGTTTTCGACACAGACATCGTTTATTTTCAGAGTACGCCTGCACGGGTGTCCAGTACGGTGTCCAGTACGCCGCCCTTCACGTACTGGTCCCGGGTAGCTGTAACCACGTCGCGTCCGAAGCCTGCTGCGCTATTATTACTAGCCAGAGGACGAGAAGGATGCGACTGTGAAGAGAAACGTGGTCCATTATCCTGAAAACAAAATCCAACCGTTGCCATCGAGACCCCTACACAAGCGCAGAGCCACTTGGGCAGCGGTGGGTGACGGTTTCTCGCAGACACCAGCATCAGGTTTTCAGCAACTCAAGCTATTCAGTGCCACCAGCCTGAAAAGCATGTTCATTAAGGGTGGGCCCACATAGCACATATATGGTATTATATGACAGGCAGTTACAGTGTGTGCGTGTGCGTGCGTGTGTGTGTGTGTGTGTGTGTGTGTGTGGTAGACGGGCAATATAGTTAGATCACTTCAGAATCTTGAGCAAGTATGTCTGAATAATTTTTAATTATTTTTTTATCGCAGATATTTTTTGCTACGTTCTAGTGTTGTGACGGAGCACATTCCATGAAGGAAGCAGACACTAATTAATTCTTCTTTTTTTATCCTTGTTTGAAGGTTAATGTTAGTTGGTTGGACATAACGTTGGACTGGCCCTTTAAGGTAAGACGGGAATCACATGAATCGGTGGATAGGGCTCGTTTCCATGGATGACCTGTCAAAAAAAAGTTTGCAGCTTTGGGGAAGAGTTTCAATCACCCTTTTCTGCCAAGTGAGACCTTTCAGCTCATCACTGTGCTATTGGCACAGCCTTTAAAGGGCCTCTACGGAAAGACAGCAAGCAAAGGCATTCTTCAGCTGGGGAAAACGTTTATATCAGCAGCTGTTTCAGTCAGGGGTGCACACAAATAGCTGGAGAGAGATT